>NC_091950.1:63949606-64249606 GCF_031021105.1 Erythrolamprus reginae
TACGTCTTGTGACACCACAATGACAATGTGAGTTTGACCCCCCCCCCCTGTTCTAACTCATCTTCAGTACATATCAGGCCTTCTCGGCCATTAACTTAATCCTCATTTTCTCTCTCTCATATTGGAACTTCACCTATGTTTGTTTTCAGAACATTTCTCAAATTTCTTTTCATTTTAGTTTATCTGTTTTCAAACTAAAGCAATAAGCCCTTCTAAAGGATGGAAAGAAAAATACCATGTTTGTGTTTATGTGCATAGACATGGAAAATATAAGAGCATAAAAGAAGCAAACATCTCATTTTCCACTTGGCATCTCCTACCTTTTCCATTTACTTTTCTTGCAGTTTCTGTCCCCTCCTGCATAGTGTCATGTGAAGTACAGCCTTCAACGTTATGATTTTCCATTCTGATTTACATTCCATGCATTTTTCATTTCTCTTTACTAAATGGATTTTCTTATAACTAATTGGTTTTGGTGAATACCTGCAGAATTTGATCTGAACCAGACTCTACTTTAAATTGTATCTTCCATGCTAAAGTTCAAATTCAAACCCAAAGCTACAACTGTAGAAGGCCTTGAGCCCAGCTATTTGTTCAGGTAAGCCTTGCAATGCAGGATGCAACTAGGATACAATGTCTGGTTAAATATTTGCAATAAAGGATAGTTTATCCAAGATAGGAAATGGAGCTTTTCACTGCTTTAAAGCTCTTGCCATTAGAAAGATTCCAAATGCAGAATATGTGCAAAACTATAATTTAATCTACTCTGTTAATATGGTTCAAAATCTGTCTTCTGCGTTGATGCTATTTTCATCAAATGGAAAACTTATATTCTCACAGAGGATTTAGGCAGGAGGGGTTAGCAGAACCTATCTACGTATGAAAAGTCACAAGTGACAGCAATGGATACCAAGGTTGGTAGAAGTAGAAGTAAAATTAAGGACAACTGTTGTATCTGTCCCTCTGCTGCTTGGGCTGTAGTAAATACATCAAGGAAATGATACAAGTACTATAACACCCATCGTAATAATATTTTGAGCTGAGTGGCTGATATTGTCACCAAAAGACTTGTCTTCTATTGTACTGCAAACCTTTTCCACATATACATCAATCTTCTTCCAGGAGAAAACAAAATATTAGGTTTAGTCCTGAGAGTCCTAAATATAATATAATACAGGCTTTTTCCATCTCTTAGCCTAGCTAACTTACCAGATTATTATGAGGATAAATTTTATTGTGTTGAAATCTGTGGAGGAAAGATAGGATAAAAATGTAGAAGCAAGAAATGGTGTTTTTTCTTTTTTAAAATATAACTGATATATGCATTCTAGTTTCTCATGCTTGGTCTCTTATTTATTAACCACTGAAAAATTAGATTGCTGTATTTTTTTTAAAGAAACAGTAATGCCAAAATATACTGTATAAATTATGGCTAACGTAACTCCATATAAATTCAATGAGGTGTGACTTTCCATCTCATTTTTCAATTTTGTTGAATTGGAACCTAACCTTCTGAAGCCAGGGCTCTGAACCCAGAGCAAATAAACTGAATGCCAGTGACCTTCTATAGATATAGTGGTGCAAGTTGGCTGCGGTCTTAATGTGAAGAAGCACAGTTGATACAGAAGGGAGCTAGTAAAAGGATGTATGGTTAAACTTTTCCATTCACTTTGCATCGCTATGGAAAAAGATATCCAAAGAATAAACATTGAATGTATTCCTGAAATTACATTAAGCCACAAAATATGTAAGAGTTGTAGGATATTGTGACTAATGGAAAAATGGGGTGTTTTATGGAATAAATGCTCAGTATCCTGCGAAAAGATGCCCATTGGGGTTTAAATGGGATGTTAGGTGAACGTTGACCTTCATGGGGAACAAATTATCTAAGTAATATTTTCCCTAATTACCAGCAGATTCTTTGTACAATTATTGCAATTATTGCTTCAGACTCCCTCCCCCAACACATGAAATAATTTTTTAAATCCTGATTCCTAGTTAACTGGAAACTTCTGTGACCAGAATGCTTGTGCCCAGTGTACATTTTGTTGACTGATGTACTCAGATAAACTCTCTTCAATGCACTGGCAAAACAATTCCTGAATTTCTTTGGGGATAGCATGTTCTTTTTTTTCTTGGAGGCTCAGTTCAAAATAATAACATTTGAGTAAGATTTGACCTTGATGTTTCAGGGTCAAAGGCTGCATAGTACAAGCAAATACTTTGTTTAAATATATTTTTTCTCTCTATAGAGTAAGCAGATGTTACTTAATTGTCTGGGGGCAGATGGGTAATAGAATCTTAAATGTTAGTCTGCATCTTTTTACCAATAATTTTTCTACTCTTAACATCTATTTGTTTAAAAGTAAAATCACTTTTCATAATGATAAGGGTAATCACCCTTGCATGTCTGCAGAGGAGCCTGCTTCTAAAGACACAAAGGTTCTCAATAATAATGACAGTAACAGAGTTGGAAGAGACCTTGGAAGTCTTCTACCCCAATCCCCTGCCTAGGCAGCAAATCCTACACCACTTCAGACAAATGGTTATCCAGTATCTTCTTAAATTTGCAGACACCAAGCTGGCAGGGGTAGGCAACACCCTAGAGGACAGGCTCAAAATACAGAAAGATCTAGACAGATTAACACTATGGGCCCACACTAAACACATGATGTTCAATGTCGACAAGGGCAAAGTCCTTCACCTTGGTAAAAAAAAACTAGACACACATACAATCTGGGAGAAATCCCACTTAGCAGTAGTGACTGTGAAAGAGATCTTGGAGTCTTGGTGGATAATCAACTAAACATGAGCCAGCAATATGCAGCAGTGACCAAAAAAGCCAACACTATCCTAAGCTGCATCAACTGGGGGATACACTCCAAGACCAGGGAAGTATTAATACCACTCTACTACACCCTGGTCAGACCACATCTGGAGTACTGCATCCAGTTCTGGTCACCACACTTCAAAAGAGACATTGAAATTCTGGAGAAGGTGCAGAAAAGAGCAACCAAAATGATTAGGGGACTTGAAACTAAAACTTACGAAAAGAGATTGTGTGAACTGGGCATGGATAGCCTAGAGAAAAGGAGGCGCAGAGGGGACATGATAGCTGTATACAGGTATATGAGGGGTTGCCACAGAGAGGAAGGGGGCACTCTATTCTCCAGAGGGCCGGATGAGGAACAAAGGCTGGAAGCTGACCAAGGAGAGATTCAACCTAGAAGTAAGGAAGAACTTCCTAATGGTCAGAGCGATCAACCAGTGGAACAACCTGCCTGCGGAGGTTGTGAACTCCCCAACTCTGGACATTTTCAAGAGGAGATTGGACTGCCACTTGGCTGGGGTGCTTTAAGATGCCTGCTCAGGCAGGGGGTTGGACTTGATGACCTGGATGGTCCCTTTCAACTCTAACAATAAATAAATAAATAAAATAAATAAAAACTTCCAGTGTTGGTGCATTCACAATTTCTAGAGGCAAATTGTTCCACTGTTCTAACCGTCAAGAAATTTCTTCTTAATTATAGGTTGCTGCTCTCCTTGATTAGTTTCTAGCCATTGTCTTGTCCTGCCCCCAGGTATTTGGACAATAGTTTGACTTCCTCTTCTTTATGGCAGCCCCTGAGATATTGGAACACTGATATCATGTCACCTCTGTTCATTCTTTTTCTTAAACTAAACATTCTCAATTCCTGAAACTAGGTATATTTTAGCTTTCAATTTCCTAATCATCTTTGTTGCTCTCATCTGTACTCTTTCTAGAGTCTTCATATATTTTTACATTGTGATGACTAAAACTGGATGCAGTTGTCCAGGTATGGCCTTACCAAGAAATTACCGTATTTTTCGCTCTATAAGACGCACCTGCTGATAAGACGCACCTAGATTTTAGAGGAGGAAAATAGAAAAAAAAAATTTGAGCCAAAAAGGGGAGAGGAAGAGAGGAAGGAGTGAAAGAAGGGAGTGAGGGAGGAAAGAAGGGAGGAAGGAAAAGGAAAGCAAGAAATGGAGGGAGGAAAGGAAGGAAGGAAGGAAAGAAAGAAAGAAAGAAAGAAAGGGGGAAGGAACAGGAACAGAGGAAGGAAGCAAGGAAACTTATGAAAGGGGAGAGTAAGAGAGGAAGGACTGAAGGGAGGGAGGGAGGGAAGAAGGTAGGAAGGAGAAAGAAAAGAAGAAATAGAGGAAGGGAAGGTAAAAGAGAGAAAGAAAAAGAGCAAGAAAGAAAGCAAGAAAGAGAGAAAGAGAGAAAATGAAAGAGAAATAAAAATAGAGAGGGGGAATGAAAGAAATGGAAGGAGGGAAGGAAGGAGAGAAAGAAAGAGAAAGAAAGAAAGCAAGAGAAAGAAAAAAGAATGAAAGAGCAAGAGAGCAAGAGAGAAAAAGAAAGAAAGAAAGAAAGGCAACTTCAAAGAAAGGCTCACTGAGCATCTCTCACTCTCTCTCTCTTTCTATCCCTCTTTCTTTCTTTCTCTTCCTTTCTCTCTCTCCTCTTCCTTTATCTCCTCTCCCTCCCTCTCTCTTTCTCTCCCCCTCTCTCCCCCTTTCCCTCTCTCTTTCTCTCTCTCCCTCTCTTGCTAGCTCTCCCCCCTCTCCCACTCTCTTTCTCCCTCTCCCTCTCTTTCTCTCTCTCCCCTTCTCTCTTTCTCTCTCTCCCCCCCTTTCTCTCACTCTCTCTTTCTCACTATCTTGCTGTCTGTTGCTCTCACTCACTCTCGTTCTCTCTCCGTTCTTCTCAGCGGTGACGCGCGCACGCCCTGCCCGCCTCACCTTTGCCGAGAGCTCTCAGCAAGGGGGTTGTAGGAGAGGCGGGGCCAGCGGCAAAGGTGATATTCAATGTCGGGGGCGCACGGGCGGTTGCGCGCGCTCCGTATCTCCCTGCTAGCCCACTCGGAATATTCAAAATAAGAAAAACCTTCACCGGCAAAGGCTTTTCTTATTTTGAATATTCCGAGTGGGCTAGCAGGGAGATAGGGAGCGCGCGCAACTGCCCATGCGCCCCCCGACATTGAATATCGCCTTCGCCGGCCTCCGCTGAGAAAAGCCTTTGCCGGCATTTCCTCTCGGCGTCAAGGAGGCGCAGCGGCGGGCGGAGAGAGGGAAGGGGGGGCAGCGGCGTCCCTCCTGGCCTTGGCGGGGCCGCCCGACCCTCCCCACCTCCTGCAAACGCGGCGGGCGGCGGGGGGAGAGCGAGGAGCCGGTTCCGGCGGGCGCAGGGCTTGGCTGGCTGGCTGGCAGGGGGAGCGCCGCTGGTGGTGCGGAGGGAGACCCTCCTCCGGGAGGGAGGGGGCCAGGCAGCAGCTAGCCAGCCAGCCGGCGGGATGGCACTTCCGAGTTCGCAGCCTCCCCCCCCCCTCCCTGCCTGCATCTTCGCTCCATAAGACGGGGCTGATTTTTCTTCCTACTTTGGGAGGAAAAAAACTGCGTCTTATGGAGCGAAAAATACGGTATACACTTAACACTTCACGTGATCTTGATTCTATCCCTTTGTTTATGCAGCCTAGAACTATGTTGGCTTTTTTGGCAGCTGCTAAACACTGCTGGTACATATTTAAATTATGTCCACTAGGACTCAAATATTCCTCTCACTTACTACTATTGAGCGAGGTACCACATATATTGTACCTGTGCATTTTGTTTTCCTTGCCTAAATGAAGAAGCTTTCATTTTTCATCATTGAATTTCATTTAAAAAAACAACAGAGTTGGAAGGGACCTTAGAGGTCTTCTAGTCCAACAACCCCCTGCTTGAGCAGGAGACCCTACACTACTTTAGACAAAATGGTTACCCAACACCTTCTTAAAAACTTCCAGTGTTGGAGTATTCACAACTTCTGGAGGCAAGCCGTTCCACTGATCAATTGTTCAAACTTATCTTAAGCCTATTTTCCAGAATGTTGGCTATTCCTGCTAGCTTGGTGTCATCTGCAAATTTGATGAGTACTCCATCTATTCTCTTGTCCAAATCATTGATGAAGATATTGAAGAATACTGGGCCTATAACAGAGCCTTCAGGTACTTTACTGCATACCATGTTACTCTGAAAACATGACCCACCCCAATAATAAGCCCAACCTTAATTTTGGGGGGGCAAGCCTAATATTACTCCTACCCTGAAAATAAGCATGGGGTTTGGGCATGGGCAGCACCTTCTATCATTTTATCACTGTTATTATTTTGCAGGAGAGGTGGAGTAACGACACGGACACAAGAGCTGGATTTAAAACTGGGTCATTTTTATTAAATTAAATTTGCATAATTTATTTACTTAAATTAGCATAACTAGCATAATTAACTATGACCTTAACAAGGACCCGCAGGATCAAACAATTGCTTCCGGGGTGGAAAATGACGTAGAATAAACTTCCGGAGCAACTTATGGGCGTAGCTCCATGCTAATCCAGGTGAGGGACCTCTCCCTCACCTGAGACCATGCCATGCACTTGCATGTGGGAGGTCCCGCCGGCTAACCCCTAACCAGGGAATTAAATGGGCGGGACCCAAAGACAGGTTCCCCCCCAACTGCTCAGGTCGTCAAAACCACAAGCCTTTGGAGAGAACCTGTCAATCATCCCCAAAGATGCCCAACGGAGAAGACGGAGTTGCTAAACCACCACCCAGTTTTCTGCCCCTAACCTGCCTACCCAAATGACCAAAGGTAAGCCAATTAACCTAGACGGGTGCAAGCACCCCCTAACCACTTTATCCGTCACCCCAGTGTGGAATAGGCGAAAAAACGGTCATGGCTAAGGGGCCAGACCGCCAAAAATTCCTATTCGGCCCCCTAGGGCGACCCTTAATAGCACACTGTAAGATAGGGAGGGTGGGTGGGTGTCTGCTTTAGCTGATGAGTCCGGGCGAAAAGGAAGAGCCTGGGGCCTGCACACCCTTTTATAGGGCTGGCAAGCCCCGCCCGGACACGTCATTGATCAGGCCACCCTGGCCTGATCATCGGCCAAGATCTCGCGAAATCTCGCGAGATCTCGGCCGAAAATCAAGATGGCGGCCGCACCATGTGGCCGTTGTCTTCCCCGAGCCTCCAGCAAAAGGCGCCGGTGGGTAAGTACCACCGGCGCTAATTTATTAATTTGTATGCTGCCCCTCTCTGTAGACTGTTGGTGAGAATTAAGTCCAATATGGCTGATCCCCTTGTTCCCTTCTCTACTTTTTGGGAAACAAAATTGTCTGCTAGGTTTGTTATGAACCTGTTAGATCTTCCATGGTGCAGAGTTTGTCTCCCAGTTGATGTCGGTAGTTAAAATCCCCCATTACCGTTGTGACGTGCTTACTACATACCTTAGTTAGCTGACTAGCAAAAAATTCACCTATTTCCTCTGTTTGGTTGGCTGGCCTATAGTATAGACCTATGGCAATGTCATTTCCCCCCATTTAATATTCATCCAA
This sequence comes from Erythrolamprus reginae, assembly GCF_031021105.1. Lineage (NCBI taxonomy): Eukaryota > Metazoa > Chordata > Lepidosauria > Squamata > Dipsadidae > Erythrolamprus > Erythrolamprus reginae. The sequence continues at coordinate 63,957,010 of NC_091950.1, forward strand.
ATGCATTCAATATAATTTTAGTCATTGTTGTACTCTATTTCTGTAGAGATGTAGTTATCTTACCAAGTGAAAACTCCTAATATTATCATTCCAAAGGCATTGTTTGCATTCCTGCCTTTCCCCCTTTAGCAAATGTTCTTTGAAAAGAAGAAGAAAGCAGAAATGGGAAAAAAACCATGAGAATGTTTGAATTTAAAAAACATGAATAAGGATAGGCCATCAGATTATGAAGCCTTTTCAAAAATCCTGTCACTTTTTGGGTGAGATTTCAGGGGATTATCAGTGTGTGGACATGACTGTAACAAACCCTGCTAATGTAAATAAGATGTTTTTTCTAGTTCTTTTGATGCCTGAGAATTCAATTTAGAAAGAGTCTGAAGGCTATGAAAGATCTTCCCAGAGTGCCTGCAAAAGCTATTGCCCAATTGTAATTATTAATATGACAGAAAGAGAAAAGTGTTCATTATATTTATTTAATTTCATTTAATTTTATACATGCCTTCATGCCTCATCATGCTTCCCCCTGTTAAAATAACCAATGTTGTTCAAAACACGGGAAGGCTAAGCCAAGAAATTTAAGGCATGAAATAATTGAAAGAGCAGAAACATGGGTTAAATCTAGTCTACACCAACACCATTCATTATAAACTATCCAAGATTTTCTATCTTTGCAAATCATCCTTGCTTCCTCTACTTCAATACACTCTTTGTTCTCTATACCCAATATATACTAGATTTTTCGTATTCTATTTTTTTGAAATGATCATTCTTTTCTATACTGTGGGCTGTGTATGTATGTATGTGTATTTGTAATTCACAATCTTTTTCATCCCTTTATTCACCAAGCATTCTTTTAATATTTCCCATGAACATAGTCCTGTACTCTTTTCTCACATTTTGTGACATGATACTTTTCAATTTGTTCCAAGCACTTTCCATTCAGCATGTTGGAAAATTAACTAATACATTTTCCAGTATAATTTTTTTTCTTCCTGCAGTTATTCTACTTTTGCAGTCTTCACTTTCTTTTTCTCTCACATCAACCCCTTCCCAAGGTCCTTTCTTGACACTATAAAGAAATCATGTCACATTCAGAAATCTCATTTTTGTATCTTTCACTAAGTCTCTCAATTTCTATCATAAACAATCATGTAATTTATGCTTTTAGATTTATATTTATTCTAACGCACCAGTGTGCCTTTTGTCCCCTGTCCAATTGTCTCTCCTTTATCTCATATATCTTTTCTTCCTTTCATATATTATTTTAAACATTAGATTTGTTACATGCTGTTTATTACTGTTGTTAGCTGCCCCGAGTCTACGGAGAGGGGTGGCATACAAATCTAAGAAATAAATAAATAAATAAATAAACAAACAAACAAATAAATAAATAAATATATCTTCTGCTCTATTTTTATATCTTTTCTTCTATCCTTTTCTTTATATATATTACTACGTCTATTCTCTTCAATATGTATTGGGTACTGGACAATTAAATAAATAAAAATAAAATTTAAAAAATGTATGTGTGTGTATATACATATATGTAAACACACAATAAGTGTGTGTGTGTGTGTATACCATATTGTTTGCTGATAATGAATATAAAGGGAGACTAGTATAAATCTACTTCAAGCTATTTAGCTTTCATCAGCTAGCCATATCATTACCGGCATTTGAACCTGGCCGGCTATCTATAAGACAGTAGCTTTAACCTCTAAGCCAGGCTCTCTCTATATATATAAATAAGAATTCCTCAAGGATTCTCCATTTCCATTCATTCTGAAGTCTGCAAATGTCCCTGTTACTTTTTCAGTACTCTCTGATCTCATTCCTATTCATGCATTCTTTTCATATTTTCCCTCTAGACTGAATTCATTTAGAATGTTACATAGTTTCCCCCAATTTCATTTCTAGTTTTTCCACCATCATCATTAGTTGGTTCTATGGATTCCTGCTTTCATATACACGAATGACAGCATTATCACATTGTGGGAGAGGAGTCATTTTCTAGACTGAATGACAGGACTGAAGAAATGAATAAATTAAAATTAAATTATATAATGTATTTTCTGACCTCCCATTCATAAATAATTATTTGTTTCCATGCATATATTCATCAGCTTTACTCCATAAAGTCATCCTGTCTTTTTTCAGATCTATTATGTGGTTTGCTTTTTACTCATTTTCAGAAATGTATTATTTTCTCCTCTTGCACTCTTCTTGCATTCATCTCCCCCCAGAGATTTGTACTGCCCCCCCTCCTCACCTTCCATAAGAGTCTTAAGACTCACTTATGCCACCAGGCTTGGTACTACTAGATTCTTGCCCCCTGGTCAATGAATGTGTTGAGAGAATGCTGAGAAAATGGTTTTATGGGTTTTTGGGTTTTTAGACTTTAAATTAATTAATTGGATCTAAGATACTGTATAATAATAAGAATTTATTAGATTTGTATGCTGCCCCTCTCCGTAGACTCGGGGCATCTCACAACAAAATAGTGACAGTGTAACAAATCTAATATTAAAAACATTCTAAAACCCAACATTGGAAACATATTGTTTACAATTTTCGCATGTTCGAACTTCGCGAAAAGTCTATACCACGGTTTTTCAAAAATATTAATTAAAAAATGCTTCGCAGTTTCCCCCCTATACCACGGGGACGTCATATGTCATCGCCAAACTTTCGTCTGCCTTTAATAAATATTTTTTTTAATAAACTTTAATAAATATACAGGGTGAGTAATAATCTGAATGGTTGCTAAGAAAATGGAAAATTGCAATTTAGGGGTTTAAAGTGTTAAGGGAAGGCTTGTGATACTGTTCATAGCCAAAAATAGTATATTTACTTCCGCATCTCTACTTCGCGGAACGCATCTCCCGCAAAAAGCGAGGGAACACTGTATATGTATATTGTTTATTATATGTTGTTAGCCACCCCGAGTCCTCAGAGAGGGGCAGCATAAAAGTCCAATTAATAAACAATTAATAATAATAAGTTGAAATTTTCTATTAGCCCTAGTCATCACAAGATGGGCTCACAGATACTTACCACCACTGCCCATCATAGCCTTGGCCAATCACATTTTTCTCAACATTTAGTAAGATTATAGACTAGGTTTAGTAATTTTTTCTAGATTTATTAAGTGATAGACTAGATTACTAGATATGTCAATCTTAGACATTCTTGAGCCACATGTAGCATTCCCTGATAAAGGTCAATTTGGGCATATTTTTTCAGGATGCTACATGCACAACAAATGTTAAGTTTTAAGCCAAGTATGTTCATGAAGCTAGATTCTCCAGTTCAAAACTTTTGTGAGTTTTTCCCCGAGAAATTGCTTTGGTCACTTCTTTCTAATGATTTATTTTCACTTATTTCACATCTTGCCACTCACTTCTTCTCTATCCATTCTGTGTCCTGCTTCCAGGTTCTTTCTTCATTCTGGAAGATGTGAATACGCTTTTCAGCTTCGGTCCTCTCTCTTTCCCTCCCCACCGCACCCCAACTTAAATTTATTTCTGCAGAAATGATTTTGATGTCATATCCTTTACTTTGTTACAGTAAAAAAAGTGATGGAAAGCAGGATCCAGGGTTGAGTTTGAGGAGAATATAATGCTTCAAACATTTACTGTACTTATTAGGAAATTTTAGGATAAGCAGTGTATATGTGAAATCTGATGTAAAGTTGACCATAGAAGCTTGTAAAATTAATGTAAGTATAATAAGAAAACTAATCTACGAGTCTACGGAGAGGGGCGGCATACAAATCTAATAAATAATAATAATAATAATAATAATAATAATAATAATAATAATAATAATAATTGTAATAACTCTCAAAGCAAGGTTGAATCAAGCAAGGTTTATTTTGCTAACAGGACAAGGAAGTCAATTCAGTCAAGAAGCAATGGAGTATTGAGAGCTATATACAATGACAGTTCTCCTATTTATACAATCTAGCCCAGCAACAGGAAGTTTTACAAAGATACATTTTAAGAGCCAAAAGAAGGCAACCAATCAACATGCAATAAACAAATCTGAACGTTTGACTTTTACCCTTTCTGGGTAGGTCACCCAGGCAAATATCTAACAACAACAACAACAATAATAATCATCATCATCAACTATTGAACCAAGTAACCTGTTGATGAAAGAAATGCCTCTTCTCCTTCATGCATTACTTTGCTAGCACTAATGGTACTAGGGGGAACCCTAAAATTTCCTCCCATCATCCTTTCATGGATTCCTATTTTACTTGTTACATATATATGGTTATTTCCCAGTTTAACCCAAAGGCAAGAGTCTTCTAGGTTTTACTGAGACTACAAAATCTCAGCAGCATCAATTGCTATGTCTTGCAGTAAGAGAGCTTGAGGTAAAATGATGAGAATTAACTCATCAACAGTTGGGAAATTTTAGGGTCCTCCTAGTACAGTGATGGCAAACCTGTGGCACAGGTGCCCCAGGTGGCATGCAGAGCCATATCTGCTGGCACGTGAGCTGTTGCCCTAGTTCATCTCCATCATGCAGGTGTGTGCCAGCCAGCTGATTTTTGACTTGCACAGAGGCTCTGGCAGGGCATTTTTGGCTTCCAGAGACCCTCCGGGGGCATGGTGGAGGGCGTTTTTACCCTCCCCTGGCTCCAGGAAAGACTTTGGGGAGGGTGAAACAGGAGCCTACTGGGACCACCAGAATTTGGAAAACAGGCCATTTCTGACCTCCAGAGGGCCTCCCAGGGGGCATGGGAAGCTGTTTTCATCTTCCCCAGGCAATGAATTATGGGTGTGGGCACGCGTGCATGCGCGATTGCTTGCACCTACACTCTTTTGGCACCCAAAGGAAAAACAGTTCTTCATCATTGTCCTAGTACCATTAGTGCTAGCAAAGTAATGCACAAAGAAGAAACAAGGAGAAGGGGCATCTCTTTCATCAACAAGTTTCCTGGTTGAGTTGATAAGCTTATTTGATTAGTTTCCTTACTATACTTACATTCATTTTACAAGCAAAGCTGTGGCTTTTAAGGTCAACTTTAAATCAGATTTCATATATATGCTGCCTTATCTTGAAATTTCCTAACAAGTATAGTATATATATTGAAGCAATATATTCTCCTCAAATATTCAAACTCAACCCTGGACTCTGATTTCCATCACCTTTCTGCTTTTATATGTATGAATCACATCCAGGACACTGTGGTCCTTTGGAATGTTTGAGCAGGTTGACAAACTCTCAGATATCTCACACATATGTGAATATGTATGCTTAATTTTATCTTAGAAATAACTGCCTCTAATTTTTATCCCATTAAACTGCTACATGGTCTTATCTCCTTGCTACTCATTTGGTCAATTTGCAAGTCACTTCTGATCCAGGATTTGATTTGACCTTTTTTTGAAAGGGTGGGACAGACAGTTTGATGATGTCAGAAAGATGACACACTGGTAACTTGTGCTGAAACACAAAAAATTATATGCATGTCCTTCTAAGTCAAAATATTGTCCCTTTGTATTATCATATATAAACCCTATTGGACTATAGAACTAAGGAGGGAGCTACTAAGGGCGTATCTGCATTTTGCCTGTAAACCCATGCCAGCTTTAGTCAACTGAATTATGAAAATTCTGAGAAGTTTAACTGAGACTGTTGGCAACAGTTTACAAAATACTCAATCCAAACAACAGGCTAACATATCCTCCCATTGAATAATTTTCCTGCTATTTTCCATCTTTGCATTCCAGAAAATCATTCCTTCCCATGAGCTGGTATTACTAGTGACTAAATAATAGATAGCTATATTGAAACAAATATTAAACTTACAAGCATAGAATTAAAGCATCAAAAATGTTTATACATGAAAGCACAATAATCAGTTTTAAAATAATAAATATATTTTTACTGCTTTGTTGAGCTCTAATTCTTCAGGAACAATTTTTGTCAGAATTGTCAGAACACTGAATATAGCACTCAGTTTCCAAATAGTAGGTTGCTTGTTTGAAACATAGCAGAAGATCTTTTTCTTTTAGATATATATTCCTTGAATGGTGTACTTTCAACCCTACCCTTTTTATAAAAATATTTTTTTAAATAAAAATATCCAATGGCACATAATTTTTTTTCTTCAATCCCTGGGATATAATAAGAATCTCAAATCACTCAAAAATGAAAAGTGGGTGAAAGAGGGGGAAGGAAGGAAGGAAGAAAGGAAGGAAGAAAGAAAGAAAGAAAGAAAGAAAGAAAGAAAGAAAGAAAGAAAGAAAGAAAGAAAGAAAGAAAGAAAAGCTGAACTCCTGGGCTTAGATTATAATAAAGCAAAGCATGCCAGTCAAAATAGGCAGGAATGCTTGTGGTGGCATGAAAAAGAAAAACATAGCAAGAAAATTTGCACCAAATCCACATTTGAGATGGGAAGAGGGGGAGTAGAGAGTCATGTTGCGCAATACTGCTCTTCAGACTAGACTTCAGGCCTGTTCTGGCTCCAGAGAAACTGGATAGCGAGATAAGCTCTAAGTCTTTTCCAAAATTCCTGTTTTCCCTACAACATTCCCTAACAAGACAGAACAGGGACAAACAAGAATGTAACTTTTCTTTATCTAGTACATAAGGAACAAGATAACCACTCAACATGCCCATTGATGCCCTGGTCCCACCCTACCAACCATGTCTAATTACTCAGGAATAATAGATCTGAAAGTAGTTCAAGAATGTAGTTGCATGTTCAGTTAACATGAAGATTTTAGCTGAGAAGAGACTGTTGTTGTCTGTGGGGAAGCCGAGTTAAGCTTCTATTTTACCAATTACCTGCACAAAATACTGTACCTTTAATAAACTTTATAAGAAAATGCACTATAACCTTAAGCTATAGTGCAGAGCAATAAAAAATAATAAATCAGTCTGTACTCCACTATCCCTAAAAAAAATGCAATTTAGTATAATCAACTCTGGAGGTTAAAAGACCCAAAGTGTATTAAAAAACACCCACCCACACCATTTCCAAAAGGAAGGAATTAGCTTTTGCAGACCACAGGTAACTCCATAGGTTTCAGACCAAGTGGTCCATTCGAAGCTGGGGGGAAAAAAGACCACCAATCTCACTTGGGATAATATTGTTTTCCCAGTTTGGATTTGCAAATAGGTCAGACCTCCCCACCCAGATGGCTTGATAGAATTGTAATAGTGAGATATATGAATCAGTGTGTATTGAATTTATCTAGACTGACCATGCAGATGTTCTTTATTTGAAGGGGTGGTGGCAATTGGGTCGCTCTCTATTTATTTATTTATTTATTTATTTATTTATTTATTATTTAGATTTGTATACCGCCCCTCTCCGAAGACTCGGGGCGGCTCACAACAAGATAGAACAAATCATAAATAATCCAAATAACTTTAAAATATTTAAAGATATAAAAGAACCCCATATACTAACAGGCACACACACAAGCATACCATGTATAAATTGAACATGCCCGGGGGAGGTGTTTCAATTCCCCCATGCCTGATGGCAAAGGTGGGTTTTAAGAAGTTTACGGAAAGCAGGAAGAGTAGGGGCAGTTCTAATCTCTGGGGGGAGTTGGTTCCAGAAAGCTGGTGCCGCCACAGAGAAGGCTCTTCCCCTGGGGCCCGCCAACCGACATTGTTTAGTTGACGGGACCCGGAGAAGGCCCACTCTGTGGGACCTAATTGGTCGCTGGGATTCGTGCGGCAGGAGGCGGTCTTGGAGATATTCTGGTCCAGTTCCATGAAGGGCTTTAAAGGTCATAACCAACACTTTGAATTGTGACCGGAAATTGATCGGCAGCCAATGCAGACTGCGGAGTGATGGTGAAACATGGGCATACCTAGGTAAGCCCATGACTGCTCTTGCAGCTGCATTCTGCACAATCTGAAGTTTCCGAACACTTTTCAAAGGTAGCCCCATGTAGAGAGCATTACAGTAGTCGAACCTCGAGGTGATGAGGGCATGAGTGACTGTGAGCAATGAGTCCCGGTCCAGATAGGGCCGCAACTGGTGCACCAGGCGAACCTGGGCAAACGCCCCCCTCGCCACAGCTGAAAGATGGTTCTCTAATGTGAGCTGTCGATCGAGGAGGACGCCCAAGTTTCGGACCCTCTCTGAGGGGGTCAATAATCCCCCCCAGGGTAATGGACGGACAGATGGGATTGTCTTTGGGAGGCAAAACCCACAGCCACTCCGTCTTATCCGGGTTGAGTTTGATATATTTATTTGTCCCTCAGTCAGATAAAGAAAGAAAGATTATTTTACAGGCATAACCAAGCCAGTAATGTTGAACACACATTTTATATTCTGAAATTTCCAGTTTCTAATTACATTTTTAAAAGGAATGTAAGATTGGGAATAGGATCCAGTCAAACCAATGGTCATTAGAAGATACTTCAATATGCACACGTTTATCTCTACAGCATGTTATGTATTGGATTGAAGGCAAATATATGTGCCCCAGGACAGTGTTCCCTCTAATTTTTTTCCGGGGTGAGCGGAAAAGTATAGTGTCTGAGAGGCAGTCCCTTTGGCACTGGGCGGCATGTAAGTATAAATAAATAAACAAACAAATAAATAAATAAACAAACAAACAAACAAACAAATAAATAAAGTAAGTAAGTAAGTAAGTAAGTAAGTAAGTAAGTAAGTAAGTAAGTAAGTAAGTAAGTGTGGGCGTGCGCTATCACACATGAGCAAGTTCTTGCATCCATAATTCTATCCTTTCTATGTCTTCCTCCCTCTTTCCTCCCTCCCACTTTCCTTTCTATCTCTCCCTCCCTCTTTTATTTCTATCTTTCCCTCCCTCTTTTCTTTCTCTCTCTCCCTCCCTCTTTCCTTTCTATCTCTCCCTCCCTCTTTCCTCCCTCCCTCTTTCCTTTCTCCCTCTTTCCTTTCTATCTCTCCCTCCCTCTTTCCTTTCTATCTTTCTTTCCCCCTGCCTTTCTCCAAGCCCTTCCTTTTCCCTCTCCCTAACTACCCCCTTCTCCCTCCTTTCTATCTCTCCCTCCCCCTTTCTCTTTCCCTTCCTTCATCTTTCATTCCCTCTCTCTCCATCCCTCTTCCTTTCTCTCTTCCTTCCTTCCTCTCTCTTTTGTTCTTTCTCTCTCCCTCCTTCCCTCCCTCTATGTCTTTCCCTCCCCCTCCTTCCCCCCTCTCTTTCTCTCTCTCTTGCTTTCTTTCCCTGTCTTTCTCTCTTGCTTTCTTTCTCGCTTTCTTTCTCATTCTCTCTCCCCTCCTTTCTCTCTCTCTCTTTCTCTGTCGTTCACCACACCGGCAACAGAGAGAAAAAGAGAGAGAGAGATGGAGAGAGAGTGGAGGGCGCCGTTGTCTTCGGCTCTGCCCGGTGGCTCTGCAGTGAAGAGGAAGCAGCCGCGCACCGCCTCCCGGGAGCCCGGCTGACTTTTGGAGCTGTTTTGTTTTTGGCAGGGCGGAGGTGGCGTGCGGAGGCGAAGACACGGCGCCCGGCCAAGCTCCGCCTCCCAGGAGCCCAGCCGACTTTTGGAGCCATTTTGTTTTTAGCTGGGCTCCCGGGAGGCGGAGCGTGGCTGGGCACCGTGTCTTCGCCTCCGCGTGCCGCCTCCGCCCGGCTGAAAACAAAATGGCTCCAAAAGTCAGCCGGGCTCCTGGGAGGCAGAGTGTTCGGGGGGCGCCGTGTCTTCGCCTCCGTGCGGCTCTGCAGCGAAGAGGAAGTAGCCACGCACCGCCTTCCGGGAGCCCGGCCGACTTTTGGAGCCATTTTGTTTTCGGCCAGGTGGAGGCGGCGCGCGGAGGCGAAGACACGCGCCCGGCCATGCTCCGCCTCCTGGTATCCCAGCCGACTTTTGGAGCCGTTTTGTTTTTAGCTGGGCTCCCGGGAGGCGGAGCGTGGTCGGGCGCCGTGTTGCAGCGGAGGAGAAAGAGAGGCGGAGCGGGCAGCGAGCGGCGGGCGGACGGGCGGCCAGGTGTTCGGGGGGCAGCCGGCGCGCGCTCCCCAAATCTCCCTGTCAGCCCACCCGGCCGGAACATTCCAAATAAGAAAACCCTTCGCTCTTACTTTGAATGTTCCGGGCGGGCGCGCAGGCAGGGAGATGGGAAGAGCGCGCGCCGGCCAGCGCGCCGGCCAGCCTCCGGAGAACGCCTGCCCCCCTCTCTTGCAGCGGAGGAGAAAGAGAGGCCGGGCGGGTGGGGGGCAGGGCCGAGAGGCCAGGAGCATGAGGGGGCCGGAGGCACCATGGAGAGGCAGGTGTGGCCGCGCCTCCTCGCCCCCCCCCTCGCGGGCTGGCAGGGGGATGGGGAGTGCACGGCCAAGGAAAAGGGTGCGCGCGGGGGTATTTTGGAGCGCGCGCGCGCTCCCGTGCGCAGCTTACAGGAAACGGTGCCCCAGGATAATATTTAGGATCCAATCTGGGCCGGTTACCAGGATGGGAGGTTTAGTCTTCTGAGCTTTCACACTCATGTTGGAGCCCATCTTCAGGGAACTTTTCTCTCACCAGAATATGTCCCTTACCACTTGGGCTCCAGCACAAGTCCAAAAGTTCAGAAAACTAGACTTCTAGTCCCAATGACTGACCCAGATTGGCTGCTTCAATGGTATGTACTGCTTTGTTTTCAGTTTTGCATGTTTTCCAAACTTATCAACTGTATCTCGTATGTTAAGGGTGAGTTTGCACAATGAGTAAGGCAAATACCAACCATATTACAGTTTGACATTTTCTATAGATATGGATCCAAAACGGGAAAAGGTGACTTTGACTCATAGTGGGAAATGCAATCATACAGATTTCCCTTTAGGCATGACGAGATGTGCAAGAGGCACCAAGTGTCTCTCAGCTTTGCCAGGCTTCTTTTAAAGATTTATGGGAGTAGTTGTAGCATAAGCTTGTGTAACCAGAAAACTGGAACGAAGGAAGATTGCTAAGTCTCAGTATCCCTGAGAATGCTGGCATTGCACTTCTCTTCAAAAGCCTAGAAGTGCCAAGTCTTGCTATTCAAGAGATTGGAAAAGGATGGAAAAAAAGTACTTAATGTAGAAATGGTAGTCTTGGTAATCTTAGATATATTTTTATTAACATCTGTACACCCACTATTGGCAGGGACCTTACTGTATTTACAAAAACTGCTTAAGGAAGCTTTTCTAAGCATCTGAATATGTGCTTGTTTTTTAAAGCAGGGAAAGATTTTTAATCATGATGCAGATTTTACAGTCAACAGCAATCACAAAGCATCCAATTCTCAATTCAGCTAAATGCTGTTTCGGCTGAGCTCATCAAGTCCAAACAGCTACACAAAAAAAAAATGCCCATCTTTCACATAAGCAGAAATAAGTAAGCTAGAATAAAGAAACACATTTACTTCAGATCTGAAAAAAATTCACATCCTGCTTCATTATTGTATCACCAGGATTCCCATAATGGCAGAAAGTTGAAGATTATAGGATAAAGCTCTGCCTTTGCTTCCTGGTTCCTGTTTTAAAATGAATAAATAACATTTACTTATTGGGTTTTGCACTATACAGCTCCATCATAGATCCTAGAACAAAAACCTACCAGTTGAGAGAATCTTAAGAAATAGGAAGTGTATTGCTTTCTAGATAGAGATTGCACTATGTGGTGAAATGATATCTATGCCAGTGGAATACTGTCAGGGGTCTATAAGAAATTCTATCACCTCAGTTGGATTTGGGGAATTGGGGTGGTATCTGCAAATCAAGTAGAAAATGTTCAGCTGGGCTCTATGGTATGAGCCTACCGAAAATTCAAGGATACAAAATTCAGATACACACACACTTGAAAATTCAAAAACAATGTTTTTAATCACAAAATTCAAACGAAACAAAGCACCCTTTTTGTATGGCAAAGAGCACTATTCCAAAACAAACTTGTAGGCTGTAAAAACCCCTTAAGCAGTCCTTGAGTACTTAGCTAGCAGCTGTGAAGAAATGTCATAGGCCTCCTTCTTCCACAAGTTGAAATACACACGCTTTGCTCTGCCTTAGTTTCAAAGTCTTGAAAAATCAACAAACAGAGTCCTGAAACAGCAAGTCAGGGTCCAAACCATTATGATCAGATAATCTCCACACTGCGAGGCCAGCACGCTGCCAATTTAACAGCAGCCCTAATTACTTGAACCCCACCCAACCACAGGTGGACTCAATTATCTCCTATAATACTTTTTAAGCTGTTCACTCCATTGCATAGCTCTACGCATGCGTGGGTCTATCATTATTTCCTCATCCGAATCTAAGGAAGATAAGGATGATTGACTTATTCCTGGACTGTCTTCCAAGCCCCGCTCCTCCATCTCACCGTCACTTCCTTCTGCAGAGGACAATTCACTGTCTGACGCTGTGGGCAGCAAAACAGGCCTATGACATGCTGATGTTTCCCCTGCATCCACCTCCTCAGTCCTTGGGGCAGGAGCTGGGCCGGAGCTAACCACAACAGAAAATACTAGAATTGAACTGCTCTGCCCTACCCCATGTTCATACTCATAACTGTCATGATTTTAATAAGGTAATCTTTTGAGTATTCCACTGTGTTCAACTAGAATTTTTTTTTAAAATGTAGAAACATAGAAACATAGAAGACTGACGGCAGAAAAAGACCTCATGGTCCATCTAGTCTGCCCTTATACTATTTCCTGTATTTTATCTTACAATGGATATATGTTTATCCCAGGCATGTTTAAATTCAGTTACTGTGGATTTACCAACCACATCTACTGGAAGTTTGTTCCAAGGATCTACTACTCTTTCAGTGAATGATTTTGAAATGCAGCTGAAATCAAGAATATTTTAAAATGTTGCTTAGAAAAACTGTATTTAAATAGGAATTCATTTTTATAAATCACAAACATACACACACACACCAAATGTGCATGCATGCACATAAGAACATGGTATGGAAGTGAAGACAATGAGAGTGAAAACAATTTTGCGATGAAAAGTGAGTAAATGAAAATCTTTTGCCCTTTTGTGACAGCTATGTAGTGACAAATGATTTCAGTGAGATGCATTGAAATAGACAAGCCTGAAATGTTTTTGTTAACAGTCATTATTTGAAATAATGAAATGGGAAAATAAGGAAATATGTTTAAGTCCTTAATGGCCTCAATCACTTAAGAGGGTTTGTTTGTTGTTTATTTGTTTTAAAAAATTATGATCCCCAACAAGAATCATTAATAAGATTGTCTAAGAATCTCTACCTAAAGTTGGTGGTGAGACAATTCAGATTTTTCCTTTCGTTGCATCTGAGGGAATGAGGGAAATGGTATCTTAAATGAAGTTAAGGATAAATAAATTAATAGATTGTCTTTCATGTGTTCTGACCTGCTCTAACTGTTATGATTATTTATTTGCTTTATTTGTTTCCTCTGTTTCCACTGTTACTAATTATTTCACTGGATGCTGATATGAGTTATCTAGAAATATAAGTGATAGGCAGTGTATGTATCTAATAACGTAAATCAATGTTTGGGAATAAAATGAATTCATTTTTCAGAGAGAGAAAAAGTAAAAAATAACGGATCTTCAAAATGCCATGTGTATTGTTTGCAATGCAATATTTTCATGTGTTGACAATATTCAGGATTAACTCTAAATATTGACATCTAGCTAAACATGAAGTGATCCTTGTTACCCTTTAGAATGACACAGTGATTATCCTCTGTCAGATAATGCTGACCTGTTTGTGCAGTCATCCTTTAGAAAAAGTCCCTAAGTCCTCATAGTAGAAAATTAATAGCTGCTGTGTCTTGTGATACCACTTATAAGCTGAACTCCTAACTTTGAAGCTAGCTAGCTAGATATTTTAGCTCTTTAAGAAACAAACCTCATTTTAACTAATAGAATATTATAGTTTCAACTACTGGGAGAAACCATGCACATTGTCAGGATCAAACTCCTGGTTGTGGGCAGAGGTAGCCTGCAATACTGCAGTTTAATCACTGTACCACCATAGTTCTCTATCACACCATACACATTGATAAAGTGGGATTTTCCATATTTTAAAGTTCCTTTTAAAGAAAGCAACCTTTTTCTTTTAAAAACTAGATTAAGCTTATTTTAGAGCTTGCATTTAAATTACTCATTTCTGAATCAAAGAAAACCACATTGCTTTCAATTCTGGCAATGTGGTTAGAAAAGGGGCCACAGGAAGGGGGATGCAAGCAACCATGGAATCACAGGCCGTCCTCTCTTGGTTTATTAGATTACTTAGAATTGAAATTGCACATGTAATGGCAAATAGTCAATAAAAGAAAGTAATACAATGAATGAGAAGACAATTTGTTTACAAATGTATACATACATATACATACATAGGATTTTTTCTCTGTTGTGTTCCCAAGAATAGGATCAGAGGGTTATAATTTGTTTAGCTTGATCTGGCTCCACAGCTCTTGTTTGTTTATGTTTTTGCATATAAAGCTGCAGTACAGTTTTCAAATGTAAGTAGTTATATAAATTGAAGAAATAAGAGATAAATAAGACTTTATAGCTCCTGAACAACGGTTTATGTCTTGTCTACAGTGGACTGTTCCTCAGAGCAATGTCACGGGATGGGGAACAAGAGCAGAATTATCCATTTGGGTTAAACATTCAGATCAGGAAACACAACCTGAAGCAGAAATGCTTCCAATGATATCTTTGAATACTACATTTCCAATCGTTCATTCATATCAGGGGTGGGTTCTGTCCACTAGTTCACTTCCTCCTATGCCACATGGCTGCTTGTTCATTGCGTGCTGCATGATAGTGCCACATGCACATTTATGCAGAGTGCCAAAAACTGCACTTCTGTGCATGCACAGAAGCAAAGAACCCTCACCGAAACACAGGTGCACCTGTGGTTCCATGCGTCATTTTGCTACCTCCACAGTTGCAGAAGCAAAATCACACTGGCCCCGCAAGCACGCACAAGCTGCGGTGGTGAGACCAATTTAACGTTCCGGCTAGTAACCCACCACTGATCCCACCTCTGATTCACACCTGTCAGTACTAAGAAATGCTGACAAGTGGGAACAGAGGGCAGAACAGGAGAAGAGAATCAGATACAGGGTTTGTTTTCCCGGGGAAAATATTTTCCTTTCATGCTAAGATGTTTACATTACCCTCTTGCTAATTTGGGGAAAATCAGTAATATGAGCCCCTTGTTTTGTTAAAAAAAATTAACAATTTGATAATTTTTTCACCCTACTGGGTCACTTGTAATGGAGCTAACAGGAAGTTCATCATGGTTGGAAGACAGAGCTTAAACATTTTTCTGACCCAAATTTTAATTCTAACTTCTAAAAGAAGCAGTGCCTTTTTCTCTTGGATCCAACCTTGGCTGAATATCCAGAAAGAAGAAAATTTCTGGACATTCTGAGAAAGCTCTCCCATCTCATTATGATGAAAAAGGGACCTTTCAAAGATTGCTGCTTTGGAACTAGTATAAAACTGGAATTGGAGCTTCATGGAAAGATCCCGTTCTAAAAGAAGCTAATTTATACTGTTTATGCTTTGATCTAGAGTTCCAAAAAATATGTCTGCTTTGACTTGGGATGTGCCTAAATGTGTTGTATAATCTTCAGCAAAATATGAAACAGAACCAACTATACTTTTTGCCATTTTAAATATTATAGAGCTGTCTGTCTCTTAGTCCTGCTTTTTGGTATACTTTTGATATCTTAATCTGCCTAGTTTTAACACTTTACTTTTCTGTTTATCTTTTAATAACATGTAGACAGTCCAGATACAGATGGACAGAGTTGGAAGGGACCTTGTAGGTCATCTAGTCCAACCCCCCCACCCAAGCAGGAGACACTACACCACTTCTTACAAATGGAAGTCCAATCTCTTCTTGAAAGCCTCCAGTGATGAAGCTCCCACAACTTCCCAAGGCAAGCTGTTCCATTAGTTGATTATTCTCACTGTCAGAAAGTTCCTCCTTATTTCTAGGTTGAATCTCTCCTTGATCAATTTCTATCCATTATTTCTGGCCTCTCAAATATTGGAACATTGCTATCATGCCTCCCCTGTTCCTCCTCTTCACTAGACTAGTGAAACTGTAGCTGTTCTTCATATGTTTTAGCCCCCAGTTTCATTTTATAGGGGAAATGGCAGCATAAAAATTAATAAATAATAATATTTCATTAAGAAATTAAGTCCAACACGTCAAGGTGTACAGTTGTTAGTAGCGTTTGATCGAGAAATGTGGTTCTGTTTATACAAACTCCAATAGGCAGAGCTTGACTTTGTAAATAAGGAGTACTGCTATGCGTGCTCTTTGTTCCATGGAAAGATTTTAGACTGGAAAAAATGTATTGTGTAATGCTACCATATTTTTTCAAGCTGATTTCTGGGTTACTGTGACATTTTGTCGCATAACCAACAAATTAACTCCAGAATAGGGCTTTACAGGTAGGGCTGTTTTCAGCCCTCATTGTCTCCTCTCGCGGTAATGGATTGTATTATGAAAACAGCATTTTTCCATAGATTCAGGTGGAAAGTTATTTAAAAGAAAATCTGACAAATGTTGAAAACTGGGTCACTGCTGAAGTCATCATCATCATCATTTTGATGTAACTTTGAAAATAATAGTAACAACGACAAAAGCAACAACGTTCTTGGGGCAAATAGACAATGTTTGAATTACTCAAACTGGAATTAGAGAAGAAAAATCCACTTTTTCTAAGCAATGTAAAAATAAACTTAAATGTAAGTTTATAGGATTGGATCCTTCATTGTCCTTCTGAATACCATTTTTAGAGTATAAAATAAAAATTGCAGTGAAAAAGAAAAGAGAGTAATAGAAAGAAGAAGCTTCTGATTTCCTCGGCAGCAAATATGATTACAAAGTACCCCTTACCCTATGGTTACAAAAAAGAACCAATCACTTTTTTCTGTTATCTTTTTTTTCCTAATCTTCAAAATTTTTGCAGGGATGAGACATCACTAGGAAATTACAGGAAGCTTCTTTTTAAAAAAAGATCCCTGGCACAGCCAACAAAACAACATAGGCAAGTCTAGAAAATCACTGGGGTTTAATGCAAAGAGGTTTTATCTTTATAAAACATGAATTAGTTTCAGAATAGAAGATGATAGTGCCTGGTTCTGATTATCTGCAGGGGTAGTTTGCATAACCCCAAGACTCTACTAAACTCTGAAAGAGTCGGATAACTTTATAAGCTAGTAATATGATGGTTACTACTGTTGATTGAGGTAAGGAAGATGGATACTGTTAAATCATCCATAGTTGATTAGAGTTCTCTAGTTAATGAAAACTGGAACTCTTGAACTGTTGAGAAATGAAAAACCAGATCACTGGTGGTCCCAATACCACTGTTTACAAAATATTCTCCCAAGGCACCTACTTGGTGGGGTAGTTTGCATCTTTGATCAAGCCACTTAGAAACTTCAAGGAGTTTCATAAAAGTGCTTACAACCACATTTAGCTAAACCATGTGTGCATCTGGAGTTGATCTTCAAACCCTTTTCTAATTAACCATATAATGTTAAATGAAGGACCAGCTTTAAAAATATACACACATTTTTTTTTTTTGGGGGGGGGGGGATGCCTTTGATGGAAAGCCAGCATTCTGAGGAGTAGAAAGTGACAGTTATGTCGCATAAGGTCCAAAAGTGGTCATAAGATGTGGGATCTGTTGTCAGGAGTGATGGAAGATTGTGTGCAGTGATGCTGGTTTTAATAAGAGTTGATGGGTCACAGGGAGAAGACTTTCTATAGCACTCATAATTGGATTATGAAAACTGCTTTAACAGATTTTTATACAAGGAAAGTCTGTTTAAACTCATGCATTAGAATTATTTAAAGTCTTTGCCTTGTCTCCCCCTATCAGTTAAATCAGACTGAATGGTGAAGCTCATTTTTCTCATCCGACAATCAAAAATCAAGTATGAATATCAGCATTAACTTTAAGTTAAATTGATGTAAGCATTTCCTTGCTGTTTTCTGAATGCATCTGAATAGACAGGTGGTTCATGCAACCATTTTCATATGTCAAACTGGTGAGCCAGTTTGATATTGTGGTTAAGGCACCAGGCTAGAAACCATAAAATGGCGAGTTTCCATCCCATATTAACCATGAAAGCCAGCTCAGTGACTTTGGGCCAGTGACTTGCTCTCAGTTCAATCTACCTTACAGGGTTGTGCAGAGAGAACAGGTTTTAAAGGGGGTAAAAATCCTTAAAAAGTTTAGAACTTAAAATCAAAATAAGAGGAAGCATCTTTCACAGACAATCTTATTTCACAAATTTAACTGCTTGCTTGTATCTCTTATATTCTGGAACATTCTTAGTTGAAATCTTAGTACATTAGCATGTATTGTTATATGAAGCCCTTTTGTTATTTAATTCACAGTATCTCCTCAGCACTGTAAGATTGTGGGAAAAAACTTTTTTTTGTTGAGGTTTCCAGAGTTTCCTGTTAAAATACCGCAAGAGCACTAATTATTATGGTCTTTTCTTACTTCTTCTTATAGACCCATCTGGAATGCAGAAGTGAAGAGGCAGCATGGAAATTAAAAAGTAAATAGTTGGAAAGCTGAAAAGTTCACCAAACATTTTAGAGTCGCTGTGATGATTCAGAGATGGAAAAAGAAAGGGATGGGTTGAGGCTTTCTGATTTCTTTTCCAACTTCAAACTTAATGCAGGCATATGACTAAGCTTATTTTGTTTAACCTTTTAAAAGAATGCTCTTCACCTGCTGTTCAAGGATCATTTTGGATCAATGTAATGAAATAAATAAGAAACATACATGGCAAGGATATTAAAGACACATTTAGTAAAGAAGAATTGATTAATTATTTTTAGAGCGACGACCAGTTTGTCTGTAGTGGCCTGTCCTGATTTAGCATTGAATAGAACAAAAAAGATAGTTTTATTGCTATTGCTATATAAGTCCTATAACATTTGTGAGAAATGAACAGAACTAGATTAAACATGAGGATTGATTTAATTTAATTTAATTACAGCTTACACGTTACTCATGTCAACCTGCACTTCCTTTAAAAAAAATAATCAATCCAATTGCAATATTTGGGTCAGCTCAAATATTGGGAAGTTCAAAATGCTCTTTTTTCTTCAAAGTATGTCAAAAAGCATGTGGGCCAGTCACTCTGTCTCAACCCTAGAATGTAGGCAATGGCAACCCAATTCTGAAAACTTGCCAAGAAAAATTACAGGGACTTTGCCCACTCTTCTTTTAAAACTATATAAATTAATAACAATTAAAAACAATTGTATTGGATGGCAGCAAACTCTATGTCATAACTATGTATTGTAAAGATTGACCCATGGTGGCGCAGTGTTTAGAAGTAGCAGACTACTTCTGCTACTGATATTGGATATCTGCAATTTGAAATCTCACCATGCTCAAGGTTTCTATCCTTTAAGGTTGGTAAAATGAGGTCCAGATTGTTGGGGGCAATATGCTGACTCTGTAAACTGCTTAGAGAGGACTGTAAAGCAATGTAAGTTTTATTGCTATTGCTATTTAAGTCCTATGACAGTTGTGAGAAAAGAATGAGATAACTTTATTTCAGAGAAGGAAGGACCTGTATATAATGCTGCAGTGCAATACAGCACTGACAGTAGAAGAAAGGAAACACAGATGCTGCAGAAATTAAGGTTATATATGGTGAAGCTAAGGAAGGAAGCTTGTTTTTCCAATTATTGTCTTCCTTTTGTGCTAGCCAATACTCCTTAAACCTAATTTTTAAGACTAAGCACTGAAGTGCAAATTTATAATTCAAATTCAAATTCATGTCTGGTTTGGTTCTGCAACCCAACAAGACAGACACAGATTTTAGAGGATAATTAGAACTGCAGTAAAAACCATTACTGCAAACCTGCCTTCCATTGAGGACCTGTATACTGCACAAGTCAAAAAAAGGGCTGTGAAAATATTTACATACCCCTCACATCCTGGATATAAATTGTTTCAACACCTACCCTCAAAACAATGCTATAGAGCACTGCACAGAAGAAGAACTAGACACAAGAACAGTTTTTCCCCAAATGCCATCACTCTACTAAACAAATAATTCCTTCAACAATGTCAAACTATTCGCTGTCTGCATTACTATTAATTTTCTCATCGTTCCTATCACTCATCTCATCCCAGTTATGACTGTTGCTTGTATCCTTACAATTTATATTATGTTTCCTAGTATGATTTGATTGCTTATTTGTACCCTGTAACTATCATTGAGTATTGTACCTTATGATTCTTGATAAATGTATCTTTTCTTTTATGTACACTGAGAGCATATGCACTAGAGACAAATTCCTTGTGGGTCCAATCACACTTGGCCAATAAAGAATTCTAATCTAATTGAAAAAAGATTGTATCTCATATAAATGAAGCCCATTCCATATTGTCTGCAGGTGTGACAGCCTTTCATATGCAGGAAGCATGACACAAAGCTGTTGCAACTCATCAGTTCTATATTTTTTTAAATATTTGTGATAGTTAAAATTATTGCAGCTGGTCAGTTCCATATTTTGTAGTGCTTAAGGATTACATAAAGAATATTCAATATAGTTCATTTCAAAACAACTAAATTTATATAAATGTCATGGGGAGAAATCAGGGGACTCAATCCAGATTTCAGTTTTCCTCCTGATCAATTAATCAGTGACATGTTAGCATTCTTCAGAGGTATTGCTGTTATTGGATTAATTGGTAAGATTACTTGGTTTATTAAGTAAAATGCAGCTGTCAAGTTTCCTGGTAGCATCCAAACTAAATTAGAGTCCAAGTCAACGTATTCCTCAAAGTTCCAATTTTTTGCTGGAGCCACCATGGCACCAGTTGAAAGTTCACATCCCTTGTCCCCCACCCACAAACTTGTCATTTTGCCTGTTCAGATTGTGCCAGCATGGCAAGTCCAGCATGGTTTTTTTTTTAAAAAAAATGATAGAAACATAGAAACATAGAAGTCTGACGGCAGAAAAAGACCTCATGGTCCATCTAGTCTGCCCTTATACTATTTTCTGTATTTTATCTTAGGATGGATATATGTTTATCCCAGGCATGTTTAAATTCAGTTACTGTGGATTTATCTACCAAACGTCTGCTGGAAGTTTGTTCCAAGGATCTACTACTCTTTCAGTAAAATAATATTTTCTCATGTTGCTTTTGATCTTTCCCCCAACTAACTTCAGATTGTGTCCCCTTGTTCTTGTGTTCACTCTCCTATTAAAAACACTTCCCTCCTGGACCTTATTTAACCCTTTAATATATTTAAATGTTTCGATCATGTCCCCCCTTTTCCTTCTGTCCTCCAGACTATACAGATTGAGTTCATTAAGTCTTTCCTGATACGTTTTATGCCTAAGACCTTCCACCATTCTTGTAGCCCGTCTTTGGACCCGTTCAATTTTGTCAATATCTTTTTGTAGGTGAGGTCTCCAGAACTGAACACAGTATTTCAAATGTGGTCTCACCAGCATTCTATATAGTGGGATCATAATCTCCCTCTTCCTGCTTGTTATACCTCTAGCTATGCAGCCAAGCATCCCACTTGCTTTCCCTACCACCTGACTGCACTGTTCACCCATTTTGAGACTGTCAGAAATCACTACTCCTAAATCCTTTTCTTTTGAAGTATTTGCCAACACAGAACTGCCAATACAATACTCAGATTGAGGATTCCTTTTCCCCAAGTGCATTATTTTACATTTGGAAACATTAAACTGCAGTTTCCATTGCTTAGACCATTTATCTAGTAAAGCTAAATCATTTACCATATTACAGACGCCTCCAGGAATATCAACCCTATTGCACACTTTAGAGTCATCGGCAAATAGGCAAACCTTCCCTACCAAACCTTCCCCTATGTCACTCACAAATATATTAGAAAGAATAGGACCCAGAACAGACCCTTGTGGCACACCGCTTGTAACCTGACTCTGCTCAGAATACTCGCCATTAACAATAACTCTCTGATGTCTACGCTTCAGCCAGCTGCAAATCCATTGAACTATCCAGGGATTAAGTCCAATCTTCACTAATTTATCTATCATCTCTTTATGTGGAACCGTATCAAAGGCTTTGCTGAAGTCCAGGTAGGCAATATCCACGGCACCACCTTCATCCAACACCTTTGTGACATAGTCAAAGAAATCAATGAGATTAGTCTGACATGATTTGCCTTCAGTAAAGCCATGCTGATTTGGGTCCAATAAGTTATTGTTTTTTAGGTGCTGATTTATCCTCTTTTTGAGTAGAGTCTCCATCATTTTAACTACAACTGATGTCAAGCTAACTGGCCTGTAGTTACCAGCTTCTTCTCTACTGCCCTTCTTGTGAATAGGCACAACACTGGCCATTCTCCAATCCTCAGGAACTTCTCCTGTTAACAAGGATTGGTTAAAAAAATCAGTCAGGGGGGTAGTAATGACAGATCTGAGTTCTTTAAGAACTCTGGGGTGGATGCCATCTGGACCCATTGCCTTATTTATCTTTAATCGTTCAAGGGTTTTATATGTTTTTAATATTACATTTGTTCCACTGTTATATTGTTTTTATTGCTGTTGTGAGCTGCCCCGAGTCTTTGGAGAGGGGCGGCATACAAATCTAATAAAATAAATAAATACAATAAATAA
This sequence comes from Erythrolamprus reginae, assembly GCF_031021105.1. Classification (NCBI taxonomy): domain Eukaryota; kingdom Metazoa; phylum Chordata; class Lepidosauria; order Squamata; family Dipsadidae; genus Erythrolamprus; species Erythrolamprus reginae. The sequence goes on from NC_091950.1 coordinate 63,979,606, forward strand.
GTCCTCCTTCTGCTTCTGCCCAAGTGGGTGGCCATAGAATGGCCTTGAACGCAGGCCTTCTATAGATAGTGTGGCAAGCTGTTAATTTATCAGCAACTTCTGCACTGGCTTGACAACAGCTTTGATAAGAAAATGGAAATGTTAACAATTTATCATTTCGGTATATGATTGATCATTTTATTGAACTGTTTATAAACATTGCAAATTTACGTTAAGCAAACTTAACTAGTAGTAATCTTAGTTTCGGAGGAAGGTAAACTATAGGGAATGAGATGACAACCAGCCAAGACTTTCAGAAACCTCTAATTCATGCCAGGGATGAGTGAGAGAGGAAATCTGAGGCCTAATCTCAGTGACAAGTATTTTATTTATTTATTTATTTTGTCCAATACATAATACACATTGAAGAGAAAGATATGTAATAATATAAGTAAAGAAAAGAATAGAAGAAAAGATTAAAAGTATAGGTGAACATATTAGAAAGGAAGAAAAGGTAAATGAGATAAGGAGAGACAATTGGACAGGGGACGGAGAACTTTCTGCAGAATTATTAGGAACTTTGTGAAGCAAGATTATTACTTCAAGCAGAAAGTCATTGCTCCATCTAGACGAAGGATTCTTAGGTAGAATTGCTGTCTTTGTTACCCTATGATTTGCTCTTACATGGAAAATAAATGAATGTGATTTATTTCTGCGTAGGCATGAATAAAACTGCCTGGTAAAATAATTTATTTTAATATATTATATGTTATCAGTTAATGAAGAATTCTTTAATTATAGTTGCCATCCCATTTTTTTCTTTGGAACCTCTATACCAGCAGCATCAAACTTGTGGCCAGTGGGATAACTTTTAACAGATGAACAGAGTTGAAAGAGACCTTGTAGGTTATCGAGTCCACACACACCCTCAAGCAGGAAACCTTACACCATTTCTGACAAATAATAGTTCAATCTTTTCTTGAAAGTCTCAGGTGATGAAGCTCCCATAACGTCAAAGGCTGTTCTATTGGTTGATTGTAATCAAGATGTTTCCCCTCATTGAGGCATGGTCAAAAGTGCTCTTGAGTATGATAAATGAATATACTTCCAGGGAGCCAAAGAGGGAACATGAGTAACATCCATTTGCCATAGTTGATTAGAGATGAAACCACAGGGATTAACTCCTCTGTCCCCCAAGACAGGATGAAGCAATCTGCTTGGCTTAGTCAAGTGGAATATGGCAAGCTTATGCCAAACCCTAGCATTTTAATGGGGGGGGGGGGAAAGAGTAACTAAAAAAACATCTGACAATAAAGTGGGTAAAACATGAACAGGGAGTTGGATTAGAAGACCTCCAAGGTTCCTTCCAACCTGTTATTCTATTCTAAGATAATACAAACCATGTTTCAGTTTAACACAAGGTGCAAATGCTTCCTTTTATGAATGAAATATTTTCCCTAAAAATGTTATAATATTTTAAAATTATTCCCATTCCTGATGCATGCAACAGTATGGACAACTAGTAATAGGCAAGATATAAGCAGCATTATTATTATTATTATTATTATTATTATTATTATTATTAATAATATTAATAATTAGATTTGTATGCTGCCCCTCTACGCAGACTTATGCCTAATCAGCACCAGATACAAAAAAGATACTGAAGTTGGCATAGAGCCAACTCTGAACTCATTGGATAAGATTCTTACAGGCCCAGATGAGAAAAACATAAGAAAACTTTACAATTATCTGTTAGAAAATGACAACTTAGAGGAAATTGTCAAGGGCCCAATGCTCGCAATGGCAAAAAATATAGGACAGAATATACATCTTGCTGAATGGGAGAAAACCTGGACAACAATCACCAAAATCACATTATCTGTTGCTTACAAAGAAAATTATTATAAACTATTTTACAGATGGTATCTCTCCCCTTCCAGAATCGCTAAAATCCACCCAAAAGCTAATGCAATTTGCTGGAAATGTAAAAAAAGAAATTGGTACGTTTTATCATATGTGGTGGTCCTGCCCCAAAGTAAAAACTTTATGGAAAACAATACACAAATGGTTGTTAGAAATAACACAAACAGAAAGTGAATTCTCCCCGAAAGCTTTCCTATTGGGAATATGGGATAAAAAATACCCTAAACCAACACTTCATTTGATGACCCATATAATCACTGCAATGAGATTAACATATGCCCCAAATTGGAAAAATCAAGACACTCCGTCAGAAAAGCAAATAATAGAAAAAATATACAGGTGTGCGGAGATGGACTAAGTGACAAGAGACATTAGGGGCATGAACATTGATGAAACATAAAAACCATGGGATAAATGGTACGACTGGATGCAGAATAGAATAACCCAAAGAAATGTTAAAAGACCTATAAAACTTAGATAACAACAAAATAATATTTACGTTTAGTAAGATAGTAGTTATCTATTTTCCTATTTAATGATGAATCTAATCAATTAGAAATTGAACATTTGTATACTGAAATAGAAACGGGCAATGATCTGCATGTATATAATGAGATTTCTTTCCTTTATATTGTATTTGAAAAACTAAATAAACCTTAAAAAAAATAAACATTATACCTAACAACTACTAGGGCTTGAGGGATGAACCCCTTACATGAAGGCTAGATCTGAATTCTTCCTTTATCTGCACAACTCTGAAGTTAGTCTACTTGTGAGATATCATACACAACAGGTGGATAGATATTTATGGCACCTGGAAAGAAGAAACAATGTTAATAATTATGAGGATAATGATAAATTAGTTATATTTATATAAGTGTTATATATATATATGTGTGTGTGTGTGTTTTCGTAGATTTTCACGGGTACAGGTATGACGGTCTTGGTATATCCGGGTTTCTTCCCGTGTAGGATTTGGAAATTTCTGGCGATGTTTCAATGAGGTCCCACTCATCATCTTCAGGCTGGTGTTTCTGTCCTTGTTCTAAGGCGAACACCTTAGAATATATATATATATATATAGAATATATATACCAAGACCGTTATATATATGTGTGTGTGTGTGTGTGTGTGTGTGTGTGATGAATTCCTTGTCATGATTATCCCAGAGAAGAAGAGGAGACAAGAGTTAGCAAACCTTGGGGAAAGTGAAAACTAAGTCTATTTTGAGTTTATTTAAATGCATCTACAGTGATCTAGGGTTAGCATTCAGCAATATGTGAACAACTAAATACAGTAAAATATATTACTCGTAATTGCAAGGCTAATGCTTTCAGTAATTTGCTGCTCATTTTGTCCTTTTTGTCCTTCTAAAAACATTTAGAACAAATCCTATATGATTCTACCTTAGGTTGTTTCAGAAAGGAGAAAAAAAGTAATTTCATTTATCCAGCTGTAAACAGAAGAAACAATATAATAGACTTCATCAAAAGTCTAGTTAGATTGTCTGGTATGTGTCCTGATTGTGAGACATCTGGACTGAACTTTAGGCAAAAGATATTTGCTGCCTACTTTTTACCTTATTCTTTGTACATTTATTGTGCTGATTTCCTTTGCTTTCTTCTTCCCCCTTCTCTAAAGAAAAATATCATCCTTTAACAATTGTTTTTTAAATTGCCTATTTTTCTCAGCAGAACAAAATGATGGTATTTTATGGTATCTTGTCACAAAGGCAATTTTTTTTCAACCATTTGGGAAGGTACATATCTGCTGCCGGGAGAAAGCAATAATAGCCCCTTTTTAAACAAGGAGAACTGTTAAACTTGTAATATTTTGTGAAAAGTGTTTTTCTTCTTTGAAATGATTTCCTTGAATTTATGAAATTGGCTAGGGAATTGTGAGATTTGAATCCTAACTTGATTTTTACAGCTGTTTCAATTAAGACAAAATGTAGAATATTTACTTTTTTAAACTCTTCAAATTAATTTTATTAGAAAGAAGAGAACCTCCACACTGGCACAACAAAACATACAGTACATTTATTTTCATTATAGAATTAAAACCACTGTGGCTTATGCAAATGGGAAAGTGCTTTATGCTGTAAACAAATCCTACTCAAGGGAACTGAATTAAATTATGTAGTCCTCTTAAGCAGAAAGCAGCACTCATGGACAGCACATCCCAGTGATATCAAAATAACACATATCTTGTGATAAATCATGCAAATGCTGCAATTATGTACTCGTGTATCTCGTCTAATAAAAATGTTCATAGTATTTGTATTAGATTAAGGCCCTGATGGTGAACACATAGCACATGTGCCATAGGCGGCACGTGGAGCCATATCTGATGGCACACTAGACTTTGCCCTATGTCAGTCCCAGCACACATGTGCATGCTGGCCAGCGGATTTTCACTCTTCTGGAGGGCAGAGGAAGTCATTTTCGCCTTCCCAGGCTTTAGGAAAGCCTCCAGAGCCTGTGGTTTGTGAAAAATGGACCCAATGGCTCAAACCGAAAGTTTGAAAACCCAGTTGCCATTTCCCATTCCCCTGCCATTCCAGGGTTTGCCAAAACTCATAGATGGCTTCTTACAGACTTGAACAGATACATATTTCACTCACAAATAAGCCTATAGGTACTTCAGATGACTGTATCTTAGAATGGTTTTGTTTGTAGTTTGTTTGTTTGTTTGTTTGTTTGTTTGTTTGTTTGTTTGTTTGTTTGTTCGTTCGTTCGTTCGTTCGTTCGTTCGTTCGTTCGTTCATTCATTCATTCATTCATTTATTTATTTATTTATTTATTTGCATGCCGCCCCTCTCTGGAGACTCGGGGCGGCTAACTGCAATAATAAGACAGCGTACAATAATAATCCAATAATAAAAATGATTAAAAACCCATTAATATAAAAACCAAACATACATACAGACATAAAATTGTAAAGGCCTAGGGGGAAAGAGTATCTCAATTCCCCCATGCCTGGCAGCAGAGGTGGGTTTTAAGTAGCTTACGAAAGGCAAGGAGGGTGGGAGCAAGTTATATGATTTGCATGCCATTAGGCACACAGCTGCTACCATTATTACTATTATTATTATTATTATTATTATTATTATTATTATTATTATTATTATTATTATTAATCCTCTGTACTCCCTCTCAGTCTCTTCCATTAACAGGCAGCATCTCCTCCCATCAGTCTCTGGGAAGTTAAAATGTAATGGGGGCAGTTTGAATCTACCTTTCTCTCTCACTCTCTTCCACTCACAGACAGCAGCTTCTCTCACAGCTTCTGGGAAGTTATCTTAGCATTTTGAATCCAGCCATTTTGATTTATTCAGTAGTTGATAGATCGGCTGTCCATTCTAAACAGTTTTGGGCAGCTCAAAACAATAAAACAAGCATAAAACAGTAAAATAAATACATGAATACATCCTCACAAATTCAAACTGTGAAGTTCAATAATTCTTCCTTGAGCAAATCAGTTAAATAAAAGAGTGAGAAAATGTCTGATTTTGAAAGTGGTAGCACACCTGACTCTGTATCTTCAAGTTTTGGGATTGTGATTACTGAATATCGTACTGTGGTGCACTTAATAAGTACCATTGGCATATTTCAAGACAACTCATGATTCTATCTAATCTGTATGTTGACAGAGATACAGTTCCAACATCTGCTATTCTTTCTCTCAAAACGTAAAAGTTATCATTGATTTTGTAAATTCTCAGCTGCATTAACATTTTGGCCTGATATTAAAGTTATCTGGGAGAATGACCACATGTCCAGCCAAAATCTGTAGCAACTCTTTTTCTTTCTTTCTATAGTTTAAAGCATAGTCACAAAATTCTTCTACCTGCCTGTTTTCAAGAAAAGATATAGATCCTGGCTGTTCAACCTGGCCATGTCACATGATGTATCAATGTTTTTTGCTTTTGTGGAGCCAGGATGGGTGTGACCTGCATGTGACACAGGTGGCCCAAAGGCTGCCACCACCTTCACAGGCCTGATACAGATGGTTCAGAGAATCACAGGGAGGGGCTACATTTGTTTCCTTTCACATATTCCAAAGGAAGTGGTACACATCTTTAATAATCTTCAGCAATTCCAAGTGTCATTTTAAAGATTTTTTTTAAAAAATATATAATTGCGTATTTTAAATGCAGAATGCAGTTTCTTCAAATGCAGTTTCTTCAACAATTTGACTCCAATACTTTCTTCTGATTGTCCCAACACACACACGCATGCGCACGCACACACACACACACACAAATCTTTCTTTGCTTTGTATCATCTCCCTGAAACGCTTTTTGCTTCAGGTGGCATTCCACCTGTATTCTGTATCACGTCTTCATGTATTTTCCAGTCTCCTATTGCTCAACATAGTATCTTGGGCTCTGGAACGCTTAATCTTTTGGGGGAAATTCCATTGTTTGCCTGTATCTGTTTATTGTCAGACATTCTCATATATTGCCCTGGAGGTTTGTATAAACAACAAAAAAGTTATTAGAAATCGATTGCGGGAGAAATTATGATGGCCAGAAAATTGATTTCTTTCTGTATTAAACTGATTTGAGCAGCTATTAGGACAATTCAACACACAGAGAGAGTTTACTGGCCATCCCAGGACCTTATTTGAAAATGAGTAAGTGAAAGCTCTTGTCAAGCATTTTGGATTTCAGAGAAATTTCTAAGAATTAAAACTTTTGTCTGCTGGACAGAGGATACGTTTGCTAGTCAAGAATGCAAGTTTAATCTCAGTCCTTCCTTTCTGCTTGCTGCCTCCTTACGTTCCATCTGTTTTCTGCCACTTCTTGTGAGCCATTAATGTGTCCCGAATGACAATTCATCAACTGTACATAGACTGTATTCAGACCTTTGAATTAACTTGCTGAAATTGCAATTAATTCTGATCTCCATCATCTATTGAGTCTGATAGTAAGAAATTCAGAATTTCCAAATTTAAAAGGGATTGTATAATTACTCAGTATCACTCAAATGAAAGGACTGTTCACATCTTGTAGATGCCTTTAATAGTACAGTCTTTCAAGAATGATTTTGGACTACAGGTGATGGTCACATAACAGGACCAAGGAATATATAAATTCAGTTTCATCTCGATTTGTAATAAAATTGATTCTGAACATGGCATTGACTTCCTCTGCATGAAGGAAGCACAACATTTAGCAGATGGCACAGTCGCCTCTTAATATTATGAACGCATCATTGGAGGAAACCACCATTTGTGAATTGCTCTTGTTGTATGTTTGGGATCTTTGTGATGTGGCAGAACATTCTCAGAAATGGTCACCATACCACAAATGTTTATTCTTCCCCTCTGATTCATTTCCTAGAGAAACAATTGGTCACAGATGGCAATCTCTTCCCACGTAAACACTACTCTGTTGAACTAGAAAAAGGAAAGGACAGCTGGTAGGAAGTAATGCTGAGAAATGGGAGAACTGTAAATGCTTAGCTTTAGAAATGGATGGGAATTGCAAGATGTGGTGAGAATTGGCTTGTAATATGTGTTATGCACTGCTTTTTGTAGGCCAAACTCCATATTACATAAGAGGTGAGTGGGTGGAATTTCACTGTTTGATTGTCTTAATTGACTGCAGCTACACTGGTCTATGAGTTGAGAGAGATCATCACAAAAGGGAGAAATATTTTAAACTCTATTGAACTTTCCTATCAAGATTCTTCAATGCTCAGTGCAGAGTTTAGGGGTTTTTTTGTTCACAGAAAAGAAAACATTCAGCTTCACAGAGGAAAAATAATGCATCGAACATGCACATTTTCATAAATAAGGCAAATAAGAATTGGGGAAATAAGATGGGACAATTAGGGAGTCTTCCTTTCCTTATTTCTTGCTAAAACAGAACCATTAGCCCTCCATCCCAAAACTGAGAAATTCTAGCATAGTAAAGCTTAAGCTGTGCACAAATCTTTAATAAAAACATTGGTTCATTAAAGTTATCTATGAACGAGAGGAAAAATACTTGGGACTAATATTAAACAAAACAGTGTCCTTAATGCTTCCTGACTTTTATTATTCTCTTGCAGATGCTTTGTTACTCCAACAGGAAACATCTTCAGTGTGGGATCAAATAGTAAACTACAGAATAGAATAGAATAGAATAGAATAGAATAGAATAGATTTTTTTGGGCCAAGTGTGATTGAATAGACAAGGAATTTATCTTGGTGCATATGCTCTCTGTGTATATAAAGAAGATATGTTCGTCAAGAGAATCAAGATAAGTAACATTGACGGACTATCAGAAGAAAACAATACCCATACCAACAGTAACAAGGCAAGCCACTGCATATAAACAGTGAGCAAACCCACTCTCTTCTAACACTGAAGATGTTATCAAGTCAGGTAATGAAATGTCTGGAAGAAAAATACCAAGCTCAAGGAACACTAAGGACTCCACAATTCATCCTGAGCTACATATATGCTCCTCTATTAAACAATATGTCCACAGATCCCACCCCCAGTTTATAGCTTATGTATTATTCTTCTGAGCTGCACTTCTATAGTCAGCTAAGAGTTGAAATGAGACTTACTTCTAAGTTCACTTGTGAAATTGATTTCTTAGTTTATTACCTGTCTGTTAATCTATACACAACTGTTTGCACTCTGGTTCCCTTTAAAATGAAACATATAACAAAACTGGATATTAGTAAAGGACTGATGCATGTTTTGGCAAATCAAGCAATAAGATGAAGTAATGAATGAACATTAATTGAGGCAATAGATCAGTGCATCCCTTCAAATCAAAACCAGAAATATCTACCTGTAACTCTTTAAAACGGGCAAATCTCTTTCCAGGAAGGTGTCATAAGTGGCAACAAAATACACAGCTGCTTGAAAGATTTGCAGGAAACTATTGTGTTCATGTCCCCAGGCACCCTGAAACATTTCTTTGGAATGGAGTCTAATACACTGCACAACTGTTTCAGATGATTCAACTAAATCTAGTTTCTTGATTAGCTTCAACACAGTGAAACATATAAACAAGTGCTGCCTGATTTCTGAAACTCCTCCTTTGTGACATCAAGATGCATTATATATCACCTTTGTTTTCAGATATGATCTATGATTGAATAAATTGCTCTAAATGATCAATGTATGACTTGATTATAGTAAGATACAGATTCTATGGATCATAGATCAGTCATGCTAAAGCAATACTGGTAGTCCTCACATAGCAATTACAAATAAGGCCAGCAACTCTGTTGCCAAGTATGTAAATGCTTAGTGGGAATTCACACCACTGCAATGAATTGATAATGTTACTTCCTGTTCAGTAAAAAGATGAATCAGTGTGGTTAAGTGTAACAGAGATTTGTGATTTTACTTCCATATCCTCTTTTAAATATATTTATTGCGAACTGGCTGGGAAATATCTAAATGGAACATATGGGCAGCAATTAATTGCATTTTTTTAAAAAAGTCTCTTTGAATGTCCCAAAGGTGCTTTTTCAGAAAGCAACTGAATTTTCTTGTTTTTCTTTGAAAACGTTTCATTTCTTATCCAACAAACTTCTTCAGCTTTAACTGGAACTGTCTGGCAAGTCACTCCTACCCAGTCACATGACCATCAAGCCACACCCACAAAATAAGCCACATCCACAGTGTGGCTGGACTGGACTGGAACTGTCCAGTCAGAACCCAATCAGACCTGAAGAAGCTTCATGGATGAGAAGTGACATGTCTTCAAACAAGAAAGTCCAGTTGCCTCCTGAAAAAGCACCTTTGGGACAACCGTGACCTGGAAGACTGAGAACCTCCATAGACATTTAGCTATGCTCTTTGGGATGAATATGTCCTTTGAATTGTGCGGGAGTATGAATGGATTTCCAGAAAAATTGCAGACTACAGGAACCATTTGTACTTCAGTTTGATATGCAGACAACACAAACTCATCCCCAACAGCCTGCATCTGTTTCCAACAGTGAAGGAACACAGGGCAGAAAACATCCTGCAGCCAGTGATGGGCTGCCAAAATTTTTACTGCCACACTATGGACGTGGCTTATTTTGTGGATGTGGCTTGCTGGACATGTGACTAGGGGGGGAGTGGCTTAAAGGTCATGTGACCAGGGGATGGCTTAAAGGTCATGTGACTGGGTGAGAGTGGCTTATCGACCAAGATAAGATTTCAAATAGGTGATTGGAGTCTTTGTCAGTTGATTAAGTCACATTATTTGAATAGCCACAAAAAGGACAAATGATACACAGCATTATTTGTTGAGGAGCACAGTAACATTTTAAGGTTTTGTACTGAACCCACAAATAGTAGATTAAGCAAGTAGCTCAATTTTCTTTAATTGCTATAAAAGTTCAGTTCTAGATTAAAATGATTAAAGCGTTTGGGATGAATATATCCTTCGATATATTTCCTATTTAAAAGTAATTAAGGATCATACTAAGGTACTACAGAAGGAAGGACAATAAAAAAATATTAAGTATTCAATAAATAGTGCATGAACCTTCTACCCACACTGTGTCTCCCCACGCCCATGGGGGCAGCTGCCCATTACTGCCTGCTGTCAAGAAGGTTGCACACACATTTGCAGTACTTAGGTAACCCTGGTGGCACAGAAAAACCTACAAGGGGCCTCTTCTTAGAATTGATTTTCTTAATATATCACCAGAACTTCGATAATTGTTTCTGCATAGCATCTCAATTATTTGTCACTTTTTAGCCATTCACTTTGTGTAGTGGTTAAAGGCACTATATTAGGAGTGGGTAAATATAATTCTAGTCCTTCTTCATGCACAAAGCTACCTGGGTGACTTTGGGCCAGTTACTTTTTTTAATCGTAGGAATTCCTAGGTCAGAGTTAACCGAGAGAACCTTTACAACAACATACTATTCATTTCACTGTAAATCCCATCATAAGCTATTCAGAGGTCCAAGCACATGTTCTCCAAAAGCAAGCTGCAATACACAGGGAACAACAGTACATGTAGTTGAATTATGCCTTTTTCCTTAGACTTTTATTCTGGCATAGTAGAATAAGTAGAATAAAATTTGAAAATAAAATACTTTTGAGGGATAAGTAGTGCTGCTAATATGAGTACTTAAACAGTTTTGATAATAAAATATTGTTTGGATTAAGGGAAGTACTTGACTGCAGCACTTTGAAAGGGTTTTAAAATTGCTGTTTCTATAAAGAAAGGAGAAAGTCTTACCTGGAGCATTTAAAGAAGATATGAAAATGAAGGAAAACCTTTTCTAGATAAAAAGGAGGTGGGGGCTGTATTGAGCCAGTAAGCATTTTTCAATAATAAAACCCTATTTGAGATAAGAAGTGACTTTGACTGAAGTACTGAAGCTGTTTTGGGAAATAAAATACAGTTCTGTAAATTAAGGGCTTATACACCTCAACAACTAGTTTAAGTGTGTACCACACACTTTGGTGCAGACAGGACTTGTAGGCACCTTGTAGAGAGTTCTATTAGACTTTTTGCCATTCAAATTCCTACTTCCCCTATATTGGACTACATCCAATATACTGTATAATAAGGGAGCTTCTTGCCATAGAGCAGTGATGGTAAACCTTTCCTTAGGTGCCGAAAGAGCGTGGGTGTGCACTATCGTGCACTCATAATTCAATGCCGGGGGAGGGAAAAACAGCTCTTCCTGCCCCCCAGAGGCCCTCTGGAGGCTGGAAACGGCCTGTTTCCCAATGTCTAGTGGGCCCAGTAGGCTTGTGTTTCATCTTCCCCAGGCTCCAAAGGTTTCCCTGGAGCTGGGGGAGGGAAAAATGCCATCTCCCAGGAGGCTCTCTGGAAGCCAAAAACGCCCTCCCATGGCCTCTGTGAGAGCCAAAAATAAGCTGGCCGGTACACACATGCATGTTGGAGCTGATCTAGGGCAACGGCTCGTGTGCCAGCAGATTTGGCTTCGCACGTGACCTGTGGCACCCATGCCATATGTCCCCCATCACTGCCATAGAGTATATGTCTATAGGGACATGCTCTTTGGTGTGCCATTCCTCTCAGATGCATTCTAAGCTTGCAGAATCGTTTGAACATATACTGTAAATTGATTTTTTTTCTCTACTCTGATAGTATTCACTCTCTTTGGCAACCATTATCTAGGATTGAGGCAGAGGTCTCTACATTGGATGTGTTTGCAGGAGATATGCCCACAAACCTGCCAAGTATTAATTGATATAGTTTGATGACTCTATGACAGCAGTGGGCTACAACCTGGAACACTAAATTGCACTCACTGCTGCGGCTTGTAAGTCCTTGCGGAGCCAGCATGATTTTGCTGCTGCATCTGTGGAGGTAGCAAAATCTTGCACAGAGCTGCAGGTGGGCCCATGTTTCGGCATGCAGGGAAGCAAAAAAACCTCACCAAAACAAGAGTGCATCTGCAACTCTGTTCACAATTTTGCTACCTCCACAGGTGCAGTAGCAAAATCGTGCTGGCCCCACAAGAACTTACAAGCCATGGCAGTGAGTGCAATTTAGCGTTCCGGCTTGTAGCCTACCACTGCTCTATCACCTACTGTAGCGCTGATGATGTTACAAGCAAGAAAACAAGCAAGCTCAGAGAGCACCAAGGACCCCTCATCTCAACTCTGAGCTACAAATATTCACCTTTATTAGATAACTCTGCCTACGTAGTTCACTTCTATTTCAAACTGAGAAAACTGTTTTCTCAACAGTAGACATTCATAGCTTCATGTATTGTGATCTTGTATATTGCCCGCTACTTTCTTTTCCTTGTCTGACTCCAATCCAGGATTTTCAAATCTATGATCACTATGGTCTGTAGAACACATTTATTTATTTATTTATTTATTATTTAGATTTGTATGCCGCCCCTCTCCGAAGACTCGGGGCGGCTCACAACAAGATAGAACAAATCATAAATAATCCAAATAACTTTAAAATATTTAAAGATTTAAAAGAACCCCATATACTAACAGACACACACACAAGCATACCATGTATAAAATTGAACATGCCCGGGGGAGGTGTTTCAATTCCCCCATGCCTGACGGCAGACATGACACACAGAGGTGGGTTCTAACTTACCTAGCTGCATCTGTATGGCCACACATGTGCACATGCGCAATGCCAAAAGAAAATAAGCTTTTTTTTTTTTAAAAAAAGCCCAAAACAACATGTGCAGTACCAGAAACTCAGCTTCTGCACATGCACAGGAAAAAAAACCTTTAAAAAAAAATCATTTTTTTAAAAAAAGATGGTGGCATCCAATTCTTAGCCAACTCTGAGAATGGGCATCAGTTATCATTGCTTACAGCCTATATATTGTTTACTGGGCTGTTACTGGTCATAGAATGGGATCAGCAACATGTTAAAGCAAACTGGCTTACTCTACTGAAGGCACATCAAACTTTGGCTTTTCCTCTCTATCAATGCTATAGGCAGCTGTTAACTCTCAATAGCAGTTTATTAGTATTAACAGTACTAACTTAGCTTGCTCCGGAACCAAAGTGACTGATTCTTGAAGCTGGCACTGCCTCAAGGTCGATATGTACTAATGACTTTTTAAGTTTATATAAAATTGACTTCAGGCTAGATGGGGGAAGAACTCAAGCTGTTTGTAGAGATGGGGAAAATAGCATGGAAAATAATTTTCTTCCTGATGTATTACAAGCACAACGAAGGGCTTCCTTTCCATTACCATTTCTTATGGCAATAATATTTTGAATCTCCTTGCTAACTTTTACTTAAAAGGAATGGTGACTGTTAGTGCTGGCAGGGTTTGATCAGGAATTCTTCTCTGACTGGGATTTTAGTTTTTGAAAAAGGCAAGAGGCTCATAACGCTCATTTCTTCTTGGATCCAGATGTGGCAAGCATTGCCCAGATTTCTGCTATCCACTTCAACTTCTCTAGTGAGAATTTGTATGTATTTGCTATGGCTTCTGTAGCTTAGCAGAGGATTAAGGAATCCTGAATATAGAGGCATATAGATTTGTTCACTTTAGACAGGACCATGGAGAATTTTGCTGGTTTTTCTCAGTCCTGCAAGGATTGAAAATATGTCCTCAAAAGCACCCACTCTAATCCTATATTGCTGCACACTGGTTGTAAGGATTGATTTTTCACAAACTAGGCATTTTGAGGATAAATTTTCAGCTGGTCTTTTCTTACAAAGTTCATAAAAGTCTTCCAAGAAGTCTTAGGAGAAGCAGTTTTGTATAGTGCAATGTTTCTCAATTATTTTCTGTAATGGCCCACTAGGAAGAAGTAAACATTTTGCCCAATTCTCCCCAATTCTCTAATCAGGGCCCCAATGGAATTTTAGTGTTAATATTTATTATTTTAATTATTATAAGCTGCAAGCAAACTATTGGCTGAGAAAGACTGCTCTATCCACTTACCTGGGAGTAAGTCGTACTGAACCCAGAGAAGCCTGTTTTCGGTTAGGCAGGCATAGGTTAGGCACCATGGCTAGGGTAAGGTGACCAGACGTCCCACTTTTGGTGGGACAGTCCTGCTTTTTAGCAATTTGTCCTGCATCCTGTGGCATTTTTAAAAAGTCCCATTTTTTAAAAAAACTGGATGTCTGGTCACCTTAGCTTTGGAGAATATAAGAACATAAGAAGAGCCATGCTGAATCAGGCCAAAGCCCATCAAGTCCAGCATTCTGTGTCACACAGTGGCCCATCAATTGTCCATGGGGATCTTGAGCAGAAAGAGAAGGCAAGACCCTCCCTTTCCCCTGACCCCCAACAAATGGTACTCAAGGGAATCCTGCCTGCCTCAACCAACATAGACATAGGTGTCATATGGACATCCCTTTCAATAACCACCAATACACTTGGCATCCATGAATCTTTCTAATCCTGTCTTGAAGCTATCAAGGCTGACAGCTGTCACTACCTCTTCTGGAAGTGAATTCCATAAACCAATGACCCTCTGGGTGAAGAAATATTTCCCTTGATTTGTCCTCACTTTCTTATCTATGAGCTTTAGGGAGTGCCCCCTCATCTTAGTATTGTGTGATAGAGAAAATAATTTTTCTCTATCCACCTTTTCTATCCCATGCATGATTTTATACACTTTGATCAAGTCACCACTTAAACGCTGTCTTTCAAGGCTGAAGAGAACAAGGTGTTGCAACCTGGTATCATACCGTATAACGTATGGTCCTGATTGGTTGGGAGCACACTATGCCAATGGAAGCTTCACCGTACCATGCCAAAAATTAAATGGAGGAATGAAACAGAATGAGGAGAATAGACTGGAGGGGAAGCTGGTCATGGTTGCTTTGAGGTGTCGTGGTCGTCGCTCATGGCACTCACTTGGATACGTTTTCAACTTCTCTCTCCTACATTTGGCGGTAAATAAATAAATGCAGCTGAATCTTTCCCCATTCTGAAGATTTTTTTTCTCCACCCGCCTCTTCAAATGAAAGTACAGACCCCTGATATTGGTTGACCACATGGAATGGCATGGGAATCATGATGAGAAGAAGATGCCCCTTGCCTACCCGGCCCTGCTCATTCACACCTACAAGACAGGGGCCCTGAGCCTCCCCACAGATGCCAGTGAAGCAGCCACCCTCCTTAGCAAGCGGCCCTGCACTGTCTGGGCCAGGAGGAACCACACCCCCAGCCACGGCCGCTGTCCTAAAGATATTTTTACGCACACGCGTGCACACAGAAAGTCATCCCCCCCAAGCAATGGTGTCCCACTTTATAATCTGGTCACTTTAGGTTAGGGTCCTCTTTTGACAAGGGCCCAAGTCAATTTAATTAAGCTGATATTTTGGGATCACTAGTCTGGCCTATAAGAGCCGCTTCTGCCAGGCACTCATAGTGAATGGTGTGGAAGGAGGTTTTAGGGTACAGTTCAAAGCTTTTCCCCAGCTGCAGAGGAAGCTCCTCCTTGTCTAGCAGCAGGTTCGCCGTACTGTTCATGGCTACTGCAGTGCCAAGAACAACAAGAACACACACAACTGTCCCACCCCTCCTGGCCATCTTCTTTTCTGGGCTCGGAGCAGCGTGCAACTGGGAAAACACTCCCCTTCCAGGGTAATAGATCAAGAAGGATCACACATGTTCCCTGGGGTCAAACGCACCCCCTGACATCTCTCTTCCCAGGGGGATATGCCCCATTATTTGAGAAGGACTGGTATAGTGGTTAAGGTACTGAAACCAGGAGACAGTGAGTTCTAGTTCCACCTTAAACAGGGAGGCGTCCTTGACCAATTGTTCTCTCTCTCGGTTCTAGAAGCAGGCAAGGGCAAATCACTTTGGAAAATCTTACCACAGGACTAGCCCAGGGAGTCACCAAGAGTCACCACTGACTTGAAGCAACCCAGAAAAAAGGGGTTTTAGAAATTTAAATAACTAATTATCCAATTGAAAATATTAGGTAAATTAAATAACAACAGGACTTTGATAGATTTTTTAAAGCACTGATGTATTTATGCTATTATTCTTAAATTGCCATTCAACCCAAGCCCCCAAAGAAGCATACAATTTACAGCTTCAAAATATGAACAGATTTGTGTGTTTTTTTAAGTTTAATTTGCATCCATCTGAGGTTTAGCATTCCAGCAACCTCTATCTAGGCGGACACTAAGTCTGCTTTCCAAAAAGTGCTCTTATTACCAAAGCATTCTGAATGCAAAATGCTTCTTTTATTCTCTGCTCAGCAGAGCTTCCTGTACAGTACAATGAAGTAGAATTGCTGGCAAAAGAAAGCTGGTGTTTCATGTCCAGTCCTGTGCCTAGTTTCCTTGCTGTCACACGCGCATAACTTGCCACATCTCACTGCATTTCATTAACTGTGTTCCTGGAACTAGAAACAGTTAAGCTTCAGGAACACACTCCTTGGTGTTTCTTTGATGTAATCTATTTATTTACGGCATCTGTTCAAGCATTCTTTGAAAACTCAGTTTCAGAACACAATTCTACTCCCATATAAAATTCTTGGATGACATAGCAAATAACATTGGACTGTTCCGGTAGGCCGCAGACAAAAGAATAAAAACAGCTGTCCATTTCGTATTATCTGCTTGTTGCTCTACATTCTCTTTGAAGACTGGCCATGCATGGTTAACATGAATAAAACCTTTTCCAATGTTGTAGATTGTTTACATTGAGTGTAAGAGCAGAAATATATGATAAACATTTTGGAGTATATACATCCTTGTTATGCTCTTGCCTTTTTCAGGTAAGCACTTGTTATATTGTTATATAGAGCTTAGAAAGGAAGAAACAATACATTAAGGAAAGGTAGCAGTAGCACTAGCAATAACACTTATATACTGCTTGAAAGTGCTTTATAACATTCTCTAAACCAGGAGTCTCCAATCTTGGCAACCCTCCTTTGTTCTCTTCAGGTGTTTGGTCACACACTTTTATTTTCTAACCACATTCATTTAACAGTCATTCAGTCAACAGACCTTTAAATGAAAGGCCCTATCTCTTCTTGTTTTAAAACATACTGTATGTACCCACTTCATCTTATTTTCATGTTTCTCCTGAATTCTCACTTTCCATATAACAAAGTGGGTACTTCTTTAGACAGAGATATTCAATCATTCAATTTGCCATTTTGGTTTTCAGCCAATTATATATGATAATTAAAGGTAAAGGTTTCCCTTGCATATATATGCTAGTCGTTTCTGACTCTAAGAGGTGGTGCTCAACTCTGTTTCAAAGCCAAAGAGCCAGCACTGTCCAAAGACATCTCTGTGGTCATGTGGTAGCATGATTAAAGGCCAAAGGAGCATGGAACACTGTTATGTTCCCACTATTTTTTCTACTTGCATTTTTAATGTGCTTTTGAACGGTAGGTAGGCAGAAGCTGAGACAAGTAATGGGAACTCATCCCATTATGCTGCACTAGGGATTTGAAATGCTGAACTGTTGACCTTTTGATCGACAAGTTCAGCATTTTAGTCATTGAACCACTATGTGATCAGGGGCGAGCCACGATTCTGGGTGCTAGCAGAACAGGTCGGGAGTGCATGCACACCCACCGTGAGATTCAGCTTCTGCGCATGTTCATAAACCACATTTTGCATGAGGATGCATGCGTGTGAGATTTTTGGATGGGTTTTTTTGCTTCTGCGCTTGCACAGAAGCAAAAATACTCAGAAATAGGACAAAATAGGGTAAGTGACCACCACTGTTTATGGTAACTGTGTGTATTGTTGCTGAGGTGGCGCAGAACAAGATAGCACAGTGGTTAGATTGCAGTACTGCAGCCTACTTCATCTGGCTACTGACTGCTTGCAATTTGGCAATTCAAATCTCACCAGGCTCAAGGTCTTCCATCCTTCCGAGGTGGGTAAAATGAGGACTCAGATTGTTAGGGGCAATATATGCTAACTCTGTAAACTGCTTAGAGAGGGCTGTAAAGCACTGTAAAGTGGTATATAAATCTAAGTGCTATTGCTATTATTCTGTGATTTTCTATAGTTTTTCAGCAATAACAAAAAACTATAGAAATAGGGCTTGCTAGCAGGTTCAGGTGGATACCACAGTGGTATGGAATTTCTTTTACTACATCTTTGTAGTCCTTGCATGGTTGACTTCAAGATCTCTTTACAGATTCCAGGAAAGCCTATAGGTGCCTTTAGAGCAACTGGTGAAGAATACGGGGTTTTTTTCTATTCGTTTAACCAGTATCCATGTCATCTGATCTATGATAATCAGGAACTCAATGCTGATGACTCTGCAAAATCCAAGATTTAATTAGTTTTTTTCTCCGAAGATGTAAGACATTATCCTTCTTCCTGTTAAATTTAAATAGTTATTTTCAAGACTGCAGATATTTTTATTTTTTTTATTCTAAAATAAAAACCCACTCTTCTTGGGTTTCTGACATCTGCACATTTGTAAATCATACTTGCACACCTTTAACCTGGTTGCTAATAAAAATGCTGAACAGTGTAGGATCCTGTACAAAGTCTTGAGCATTCCACCTGATGTGCTACTCTACAATCTGATGTGAAGACGTAAAGCATGCTTTAAATGCAGCCCATTATGAATCCATGTAATATTGTATCATATAGCATATTTTATCATGTTATTAATGAAAAGATGACAAGAGACTTTGTAAAATTCTTTGCTGAGGTCAAAGTACACTATGTCCTTGGCATTTCCCTAATCCCATAAACTAATATTTCTGTCCAAAAATGATCAGGTTAGTCTGGCATGAACTGTTTGTGACAAACTCACACTGGTGCTTGTTAACTGTTGCATACATATCCAAATATTCATAGACATCTGTTTAATAATGGACATTGGCCAATATAAATGTCAATTTGATAGACAGTAACTTGCTGGGTTGTCTCCTTTTCCTTCTCCTCCTCCTTTCCCCACTCTTCCTCCTCCTCCCCCCCTTCTTCCTCCTTTAGTCCCCTCTTTTGGGATATGCCACTTTTTTCAGGAGTTGTCAAATACTACCTTTAGTAGTTCTGCAATCACCTCTGCTATAGTATCTAGGATATAATTCTTGTAAATTAACTGGAATCTATTAAATGAACTAGGTTCATGATGCTGAACCTATGGCACGCGTGCCACAGGTGGCACACAGAGCCCTATCTGAGGGCATGCGTGGCATTGCCCTTTGTCAACTCCAGTGCACATGTGTGTGCGCTGGCCAGCTGATTTTTGGCCTCCCGGAGGGCAGGTGGAGATTATTTTCACCTTCCCCGGGCTTCAGGAAAGCCTCTGGAACCTGTGGATGGCAAAAACTGGACCATTTCCAAACTTCCAGTTTATTTTTTTATTTATTTATTCTTTGTCCAATATACAATACATATGAAAGAGAATAGACATTAAGTAATATATATAAAGATAGAAAGTAAAAAAGAAGAGGAGTAGATGGGAGGGAGAGAATATATATAATATAAGAGATAAGGAGAGAATATATATGATATATATATATATATATATATAATAGATAGATAGATAGATAGATAGATAGATAGATAGATAGATAGATAGATAGATAAGGAGAGAATATATATGATATATAAGATAAGGGAAGACAATTGGACAGGGGACGATAGGCACATCAATGCACTTATATACGCCCCTTACTGGCCTCTTAGGAACCTGGAGAGGTCAATCGTGGAGACTCTAAGGGAGAAATGTTGGGGGTTGGGAGTTGACACTATTGAGTCTGGTAATGAGTTCCACGCTTCGACAACTCGATTGTTAAAGTCATATTTTTTACAGTCAAGTTTGGAGCGGTTGTGCCATTGAGACATTTTTCACTCTTCTTGGGATTCAGGAAAGCCTTCTAAAGCCTGGGGGTGGAGAACTGTTAGGACTATGTCCAAATGATTGGTTTGTTAATATATAAACAAGCCATCAATCTATGTTTGTATATATTTGAGTACTTTAACTTTAAATGTACTGCTGTATGATGAGTGGCCATAAGAGGGAGCCAGAGATCGTAGTTTGAAGTGATGTGCTCCGGAATGTTGATTCATTCATGATTGACTATGTGTCTGATACGGGGCTCTGTGTGGAGGTCTGTTATTCTCTGAAAGTATTGAAGTGTTCATTAGCTATAATCTTTGTTTGATGTTTAGGACAAAGACAGGCTGGTAAGAAGATTATAGTACTTCTTGATATTGACTGACTAAACGTGAATGACCTTGATGGTTTAATTGAACTGTGCTGTTTATCTAAAAGTAAACTATTTTATACACTTTAATGAGTCTATTTGTGACTGGACCATTATCATTTACTGCATATCTACTGCAATCCCACATCCCTAAATGCAGGTCCCTGAAAACTCAGGGGTAACTCTGATCGCTTTTCCGTAACAAAAACAGCTCACTCGTATGTTAATTTCTGAACTTCCAGTTGGGTTGCTGAGTCCATTTTTCACCCTCTTCAGGTTCCGGAGGCTTTCCTGAAGCCTGGGGAAGGTGAAAACAACCTCTGTCACCTTCCAGAATGCTAAAAATCAGCTGCAATCAATTTTTCACCATCCACAGGTTCTGGAGGCTTTAATGAGCCATGTGCATATGCATGGGGGGAGGGGAGGGGCAGAGCAGGGGGTTGCATGTAAATGTATGGGGGAAGGGCATTGATTATGAGTGTGAGCATGCATGTGTGTCCTATCACTTGCATGTGCACCCTTTTGGCACCTGAGCAAAAACAGGTTCACTATCACTGATTTATGTGTTCTTTTGCCCTCTCCTTCCCTGTTCAGAAGTGTAGCTCCTCTTTCCATTAAAGGCATAACCATGGCCCTGAGGAATTCATTTCCTCAGCAACCTTCCTCAGCTGCAATGTATTTTAATTTTTTGTATTGATGATTGTAATTGTTTTTACCACTTTTACCACTCAGTCACTTGATGAGATGAGGGCAATACAACCTGCATTTTTTTAAAAAAAAGATAAATGTAATAAATGTAGATTAATTTCACTTTTTAGACATGACAACACATTTATCACAATACATAATAACTATTGTCACCTCCTATCATTTTGCCTTCTTGCAGCGGAATCAATATCCTCTTTGCATTTACTTTTGTTTTTAATATGCATTTTTGTTGTGTGTGTGTTTGGGGTGTTTCTTGCACTGCTCAATTTGTTTTGAAGTTAGCGTTTATTATTTATTATTATCATTTATTAGATTTGTATGCCGCTCCTCTCCATAGACACGGGGCGGCTTACAACAGTGATAAAAACAACATATAATGACAAATCTAATAGTTAGAATCTAAAATAACAATAATACATTTAAAAAGTCTAAAAAACAAGGAACCCCAATATATAAAAACATACATACAGTCATATCATGCACAAAAACTACATAGGCAGGGGGAGATATTTCAGTTCCCCCACGCTTGACGACCGAGGTGGGTTTTAAGGAGTTTACGAAAGGCTGTGATAATGGTCCTTATAGTTTCCTATGACTCCCTTGTATCTTTTGCTTATATTGTCTCTTTCCATATTTTATACATGTCCTTTTTTCATCAGCATTTTAGTATGCTGTAAAATTTAGAAAGCTGATTGAATCGGAGACCTTAAATGTGCCATTCAGATATATTTTCTCTGAAGTATACAGCTTCCAGATCCTTGAAAATGGGATCTGGAAAGAAAATATCCAAGTAGAATAAATTAGACCTCTTACAAACTTTATCAGAATTTCTGAAGGCTTTCCACCCCACCCCCCCCACAGCATCAGAAAATAGTTTTATATAATAGTTATATTATACCTTGACCCTCATAAGTATATTTGTGATGGTTATGCTAATATAAGGTAATTCTTTATAATTGGAAATATGCATTTCTTCTGTAAAATTAAAGACCATTTTAATGTTATAATGGTATATATTGTTAGTCTGCATAGCCATTCAAGCCTCAGGGCACATACTTCAGATTATAAATGCAGAAGGTCATTGGAAATTTCTATTAGCAATCATGAAAGCGCTATTTTTGATTTTATATTTGTTGCAAACAATGCACCTACTAAGATATATTACCTACTAAGAACTGGAAATAGGTTTCCCTGATGAAATACAGAGAGATGGAAACAAAAACTCTGCACATTTGAAAATAAATTGTGACTATATTGCAGTCATTTTAATCTCTATGCAGCATTCTTTTTCCCTTTTCTTTTTATAACCTTGTATCTTTTATCCTTTTATCGGGGTGGACTTGGGGTGACTGAATGGAGCTGAGAATTGAATGGCTGGATACCCTCCCTGACACTTACATGGAGTTTGCAGCAGATTATTTTCTCTTGCGATAGAGAAACATCTGTCACTGCCTAGGACTGAAATCCCAAACTTCTTATTGGAAGGAAATGTTTTTACCTCTAAGCCATCCTGCCGTTCTATACAGCACCCATATACATTATAAGATATTTTCTTCTGCCATCCATACGATGTACTACAATTTTCTGTAGAAGGATATCAAATATTACCATTGGTGATATTGATATATTAATATGGGAAGAAAATTTGCAGACTCCAAGATTTAACTCATTAATTAGAATTAGGATGAACAGAATTCAATTCAATTCAATTCAATTTATTAGATTTGTATGCCACCCCTCTCCGAAGACCCGGGTGCACGTGGTGATTTATAAAGCATAGAACAAGTTGGAGGGTGAATAAGAGTATTTCTATGTTGTAAGCCACCCTGAATCTTCAAAGAGGGGCAGCATATAAATCCAATTAATGAAATAATCAAATAAATAAAATAAAATTTCATTCATTAACCTCAAAGTGCAATAAAATGCATATATACATAATTCAAATCTGCACAGTGCTCTTAATAAATAGATTGTAAAGACAAACAACCTGATAGAAGGAGTATGCATCAAAGGGGTTTGTCTCATCAAAATAAAATTTGTGATTTAAAGCATAGTAACTACTTAGCAGGAAATGGGAAAAAAATATTTACATATACAGTGATCCCCCGGTTATTGCGTTCCCGACCATTGTGAACAGGCTAATTTGCGATTTTTCAACCCGGAAGTCAAAACACCATCTGCGCATGCGCGCCCTTTTTTTCTATGGCCACGCATGCGTAGATGGCGCCGGGCAGATCAGCTGCTGGGCGGCTTCCCTGGGTCTTCCCCCTCTTGCTGGCGGGAGGGCGAGAAGCCCCCCCAGCACCCGCTCGCCCGCCGTTCGCTGCTCGCCCGCCGCTCGCACGCCGTTCGCCGCTTGCCCGCCCTTCACCCGACCACCCGCCGTTCGCTCGCTGCTCGCCCGGCCACCCGGGTTTGTTTGGCTTGAGGGCTCAGTTGGGAAGGCGCGCGGGTGTTTTAAAACGTCGCCGCCGACATGGGGGGCTTGCTAGCACCCCCCCAAACCCAGGTTGGGGATTCGGGGGGGTGCTAGCGAGCCCCCCATGTCGGCGGCGACGTTTTAAAACACCCGCGCGCCTTCCCAACTGAGCCCTCAAGCCAAGCGCAGAAGTTCGCCTTTGGCGCTTGGCTTGAGGGCTCAGTTGGGAAGGCGCGCGGGTGTTTTAAAACGTCGCCGCCGACATGGGGGGCTCGCTAGCACCCCCCCAAACCCAGGTTGGGGGTTCGGGGGGGTGCTAGCGAGCCCCCCATGTCGGCGGCGACGTTTTAAAACACCCGCGCGCCTTCCCAACTGAGCCCTCAAGCCAAGCGCAGAAGTTTGCCTTTGGCGCTTGGCTTGAGGGCTCAGTTGGGAAGGCGCGCGGGTGTTTTAAAACGTCGCCGCCGACATGGGGGGCTCGCTAGCACCCCCCCAAACCCGGGTTGGGGATTCGGGGGGGTGCTAGCGAGCCCCCTATGTCGGCGGCGACGTTTTAAAACACCCGCGCGCCTTCCCAACTGAGCCCTCAAGCCAAGCGCCAAAGGTGAACTTCTGAGCTTGGCTTGAGGGCTCAGTTGGGAAGCCGCGCGGGTGCTTTAAAACGTCGCCGCCGGCATGGGGGGCTTCCTAGCAGCCCCCAGACCCCCAACCTTGGAACGGCGGGCGCGGCAGCAGCGAGGAGTTTGCGTGGGCGGCGGGGAAACCCCAATCTTCGGCTCCTCGCTGCTGCGGCGGAAGTAAAAACACCATCTGCGCATGCGCAGATGGTGTTTTTACTTCCGCAGCGCTACTTCGCGAAAACCCGCTCGTTGCGGGGGGTCCTGGAACGGAACCCTCGCAATGATCGGGGGATCACTGTACCATGATGCATCAAAGAGCATAATCTGTCTCATTTTACAGAAAGGTTGCAGATGTCTTTTACATATGAATTTGTCCTTCCAATACACAAGACTGTTTTTCTAAATTACAGCAATCTAATTTACTACATCCTTCATGAAATGAATGTAAGTTTGCATCAGTAACGTGAACCAAATATTTGAGCCAAATGGACTGACAAATGTAGAGCAATCAAGATACTCAACCACTTTGAATTCCCTAAGGTTCGATTAGAGCCTGGTTCTTCTATGGATTAGCAGATGGTTTCCAGTGGGTATCTAATCCTTTAGGAGATATCAAAAGTGACAGAACATGGTTTTGGCTACATCAGATTAATTTCTTGTCTAGGCTTTTTTTTTTCACTTAAACATACAACAAAATATTAGATCGTTCAGTTCTGATGTAGTTGTGTGACATTTGTGAGTATCAGAGAATTAGGATTAATTACAGATATTTCCTGTTGTAGCAGATGGAAAGCAGAAATATTCATGTATTCATTGGGTATTAGATAATATATCAGAGAAGCACTTTTCTCTTTGCTGAATATAGAGGTGTGAAGGGAACCACAAACCATGGAAGGTAGGGTATGAACTGGATGGGGACTAGCAAAATTTGCCTCCTACATACTGTATATTTAAAAGCTTCATAAAAGTAACATTTTTTGCAATCTTTTTTCCAGTGGAAAAATAGGTGTACCTGAGATATTGTTTAGAAGTCATGGAGGAATTCAATAACAGAACTTTTGAGATTTGGTTTTACACTCTGTTTTGTACGTGTGGCCTTAAGCTTTGTTAAGAGCATCCATCACTTATAGCTTTACAGTTTCTGCACTGACGAAATTCATGACTTCCAAGAATAAATGGTCATATCCTTCCTTTCTTATCATAGAATCATGGAATCATGGAATCATGGAATCATGGAATCATGGAATCATGGAATCATGGAATCATAGAATCATAAAATCATAGAATCATTGAATCATCATCGAATCATCATCGAATCATCGAATCATCGAATCATCGAATCATCGAATCATCGAATCATCGAATCATCGAATCATCGAATCATCGAATCATCGAATCATCGAATCATAGAATCATAGAATCATAGAATCATAGAGTTGGAAGGGATACGTTACTCAAATAAAGACCAAGGTCTACGGGCACCACCTGTAAGATTCAAGAAAGCCATTGTGGTTTTAGTACATTCATTCTCCCATTCACATTCACAGGTGGGACTAACACAGACCAGCTGGATGCTTCATCATGCATGATGCGAAGAGACACAATGCAGTTCAGTTGAACTAAAGCTGAGCAGAACTGGTTGTATAACCTGACAAGATGGGAGATTGCCATGGACAGATGATTCTGTAATGGGTAAGGAATATATACTTTTTAAAAGTTTCCTTTTGTGATTCTGTCATGGCATTCCATTTTTGTGTTTATTTGTGAGTGTTTTGTAACAACAAGGAATTCCTGCTCCTTATGGATTGATGAGAAACTGGCATTGGACTTACATTCCTTTCAGTATCACATCACACTGTTGCTGTGGTTACACTTGTGATGCCACAAACAAAGCATTAAGAGAATTACATAGTATTCCCTCCCTATTGAACAAAGGTTCTGCCTCCTAATAGTATATCAAGATGGACAAGTGGCCTGATTTTTGTAAAAATAACTTTCCGTGATTGGCAACGCTATTATCTTTTAGTTCTGATTAATTCTACCTTATCTAAAATGTGATTTCGTGAAATGCTGTTTTCATATTCCTATTATTTTAGGGGCATTTGTAGATTTGTAATGTTAAAATAAAGGAGTAGTCTTAATACTAAAAATAAATTAGAATATTCAGATATGAGGGATCCTTGAAGAGGGGTGGCATATAAATCCAATAAATAAATAATAAATAAAATCTACATTGTCATACATATTGTAATGAAAATCTCAAGGGGAAAAAAACGCATGCCTATGTTGTGGTGACAGCAATAGACAGGAGAATCCATTTTATATGATCTGCAAGAATCACATACAATAGTTCTACTGGAAACCGAATCACATAACTAAACTGCACTTGTTTCAAAGTTTACAGTCATTTTCTTAATTTATGCAGAATCTTAATGTACATTGGCTAAGAGTGTATGACTTCCATCATGTGAGAGTTAACCTCCCATATTGCAGATTACCTGGCAGTATGTAATGTGTAAATCAGGGGTCAAACATGGCAAGTTTATCTCATCTGTTAATATTAATAACTGCATTGGCCACATATGTACCAAAGCTCAGCAAAGAAGATGCTTGATCTAGTTAGGATATGCCACTGTTAAAAAAGACTACAACAATAACTCACTGCTTTGGTATAAAACAGGAATACATTATTAATATTTTTGCAGACAGAGGGCTACCCTTGGCCTTTCTATGACATGTCAGAGTTCACACTCACATTCAGGGTCAACCTAGATAACATTAAAATTTGATTTTTCAATATGTTAAAAATTACACTAATTGAATATGACTCATAGCATAGCAGGAAAAGACACAGGCGCTTTCCTCCCATATCCCCATTCACTGAACTAAAAAAAATACAACCCTGATTTTATGGGAGTTCTGTTTTGATGTTTCTGTCAGCAATTTATCAGCCTTCCTGTTTTCTTCGAAGATAATCCTACATAAACTAAATTCAAGTAATCTGAATAAGATCTTATTAAAAGTTACTACTGTGAAAAGCTATTGCTGTATAACTGTAACTAGCCAACCAGTTGATAAAAGTGATGAAAAACACTCCAAGACATAAGGCTTCCAATGTCAAGACAAATATAGTTCTAAGGTACACACTGATCCCTTCAATTTTCTTACAGTTGGAAGGGACCCTGTAGGTCATCTAGTCCAACCCCACCCACCCCCCGCTCAAACAGGAGTCCTTACACCATTTTGGACATATGGCTGTCCAGTCTCCCATTGAAAGTCTCAAGTGCTGGAGCGCTGACAACCTCCAAGCTGTTTCTCCTTGTTTCCAGGTTGAATATCTTTTTGGTCAGCTTCCATCCATTATTCTTTGTCTGGCCTTCCTTGTCTCCTCCAATTAGAAAAGGAGGGGTCAGCTGTGGGCAGAAGTATCTTTGCATGCCTTATAGTTCTGTGCCAGTTGCACCCTTTCCTGAAATGGGAGGCTTTTCTCACAGTCATTCATACCCTCATAACTTGTCTGTATGAATTTTCTGAGTGCAAGGTATTCTACATGGGGCTGCCTTGAAGCAAATTCAGATGTTTTAACAGAATATGGCTGTATGAGTAATAAATGGTGTCTCACTGTCTGTCCGTCTGTCTATCTCTCTGTCTCTCCCCCTCCCCCTCCCCTCCATCCCTTCTTTCTGTGTTTGGTTTTTTATTCTCTTTTGTACAGTAGCTCACATATTATTTTTCTATTTCTTCCCACAAAAAGAATCCTATGAGAATGGGATGATAAAGGATGCTTAGTCCAAAATTATTTGTGGCTGACCATGGACAAGAAGCTGGATTTCATCATTTCTAGTTTTCCAACTGCCACACCACTGTGTCACGATTCATACTATTCCTTAACCTTGGGTTCACCTATCCATTGACTGTCTGTCCTCCCTGAGTTTAGTTTTAAAGTTTATTATTCTTTATTTTACTCCTTATGATATGTAGTAGATAAACCTGTATGGCTTGCAGCTGACTCTGATGACAGGAATACATCCTCAAACTCATGGTAAACGTACAGAAACAAAAATTGTGCAACACCCCTCAATTTAACAGTCACAGCGCTGAATCCAGTTCCACAATGCTGTTTTCTCAAATCTGCCTTGTAGATAAGAGTAGAATCACTATACATCTATGCACAAAATTCCCACCCCACTGTCAGTTCAGTTAGGTATAATGTGCATCTGAAGGATCAGCATATATTCTTCTATCTTTCTTGGAACATGTCCTCTGTCATGTTTCTCAACCAATATCTAGTTATAATTCCAAAATTAGTGTCAGAAATACAAAAAGTTGGCAGTTTCAATGTCGCAAGTTTCTTAAATATCCTGTACCAATCATCTGACAAATCCTCTGTGAAGTCAAAACAGAAACCATGATTTAAAATATTTTCAGCTGATTAAATTGGGATATTGTGAAATATATATCAGGCATTTTGGCATTACTGATGGGTCGGTAATGTTAAATGTATGTTACAATTATTTTACATGCAATAAAAGCTCACGATAGTAGAAGAACCAATCTGAGATAATGATATTTCAGCATTATTTAATAAAAACCTGGGCTATATATTGTAATCAAAAACAGTGCAAAGGAGGATGTAAGATTAGATGGAAAGTCCAGAAACACTCATGGCCTGCTAAGGTAAAGAGGATAAGAAGACTCCAGGTGATTAAGATCAAAGGCAGATTTAGTTCTATATCACAGTTTAATGGTTGTCGATAGTGAACCCATAAGAAAATCTTTATATACATCAGACATCAGATTCAATATGAACTGAATTTAAGCATTGGAGACAGCATTTGGACATGGATGAAGAAGCTGTGGCAATACCCTATACCAGTGATGGTGAACCTATGACATGTGTGCCACAGGTGCACAGGGAGACATATCAGAGGGCACACAAGACCTTGTCATATGTCAGCTCCAGCACGCATGAACGTGCTGACCAGCTAATTTTTGGCCTTGGGAAAGGGACGCTTCCATGAAGCCCCAGAATACAACACATACACCTCCAACGGACAAAATGGAAATTTTAAAGAAAATGACTTTTGGTTTGTCCGTTGTGCTGTTTTTGCACTCTGGAGGGTTCAGAGAAGCTTCCTGAAGCCCTGGAGTGCAAAAAAACAGCACAACAAGCAAAACAGAAGTGCCTTTTCCAAACTTCCAGTTTCTCCATTGGGCTGGGTTTTTTTGTGCTCTGGGGCTTCAGGAAGCTTGCCTGAACCCTCCGGAATGCAAAAAACAGAACAGCGGGCAAATTGGAAGGGCATTTTTCAAACTTCCAGTTTGCCTGTTTCACCATTTTTTCACATTCCAGGCTTCAGTGAGACCTGTGCGCATGCGCAGGGGTAGCATGGGGAGATGTTCATGTGTGGGTGGGAAGGGAAGGGGTGTGGACAGGCTCATGCATGCTAGCACACCCACAAACACCCTTTTGACACACGAACCAAGAAAGGTTTGCCATCACTGTCCTGTACAAAAAAAATCTTTTCTCAGGATTGCACTGTAGCTGTGAAAGGCAGTTTTTCAATCCCAGGAAAAATGCTTTAAAATGTTTTAAGGAGTTGCTAAAAGATGTTACATGAGTAGCCTCCTGATATTCTTAAGTATATTTCTTTTAATCTAATGGGTACAACTTTCTATCTTGTAATTTCTCTTTAAGCATGTAATCCTTTTTGCTAAATCTTATACACAATAAATATTAAGAGAATAATTATGTGGGATATATGACTGAAGTGAATTAGTTCTGTGCCAGCAGACATTATATTATTATGCATTATTTTGCACTACATCTTTTGGCATGTTATAGTTGGTTGATCCTGCTGAATAGAGATTCATTACAAAGTGACTAAGTATTTTAAACATTTATAAGGTTTCTTTTTAAAAAAGAACTTCATGACTCTTACACAAAGTGGGTTGTCTTTTGCCTCATTAGCTAAGAATCAGGGGCAAGTATATTGGTCAAATGCCTGCAGTGTTACAAGCGATGTTCTAATCATTTACTTCACCCTAACTTTTTATACATTTAAAAAAATTATGTGTTTTTTAATACTTAAAGCATTTTGCCACAGGGAAATCATTTTTAAACCTAACCATTTTTTATTTGTGCCTATAAACTGGCCAGTTTAGAGGGATACAATCTGTCTTTGACAACTGTAACAAATGACTGGAAGAGATGTTGTTGGTTTCCACACACACACACACCACAATTTGGAGTCCATATTTGGTCCCAGACCCATCTAGTTCATAGGAAAATTTGGATAAACTTTTCACCTCAGTGCTCACTCAGCATCTTAGAAAATCCCACTTTCCTATGCCAACTTTAACATCTGTTTAAACTTTTGAACTCAATGCCAGCTCAGCATCTACAAAACATATACAATACCCTATAAATTAGCATTAGGGACTTTCTCTTTGAGGGCTTTAGTGACTTGTTATTCATGCAGAGACAAAAAAACCCACAAAGATTTTTTAAAAAAACACAGTGGGAAACACACAACCAGTTCCATTTTCAAATTGCAACCACAGGTGAACACTGTTGGCCTGTTTAAAGCATTAAATATTTTTAAATTTATTGAAGCTTTGTCATTGTTGCTTGCCCCTAAATCACTGTTATTAATGTCATATGTTTAGTGTGTAATAACTTGCAGTTTTGAGCAAAATAACTTATTGACAACTTTAAAAATGGCATTCAAACTTTATAGAAGGACAACCTGTTCAAAAGTGACCTGGACATGACCTGGCAGTTGCACAGTCCATGACTGGATTTCAGGCATAACACTACTAGATTCATTTGCCAAGCACTAAAATAGCTCACACTATGTTTTGGGGAATAAAGCTTGTGATATGAGTCAGTCTGTCCGCGTCCATGACTATTTCTAATGAACGGCTCAGCCAAACAATGTTAGGAAAACTTCAGGGGAAACACTGTGGACCTATTTTCATGGCATGAAAGACCCACTCATCACCTTCCTCAATCCATTAACGTATCCTCATGTAGTAGCAGTAGCACATGATTCAGGACAGCATTTACAACTGTAATGGTAACCATTTTTAGTATAGGTGTCACCAGTGAAGGGTTGAAAAAATGTTTGCTACCACACTGTGGGTGTGGCTTTTTGTGGGTGTGGCTTGCCAGCCATGTGACCAGGTGGGAGTGGCTTGATGATCATGTGACTGGGACGTGGCTTAAAGGTCATGTGGCTGGCTTAAAGGTGGCCAACTTGATGTCACTCCTGTCAAGGGTTTGGGTTAGGGTGCCTATCCTCTCCTCGCCTCAAAGAGATACAATTTCCATTGCTATTACTGAACATCCAAAATATGCCATTTAATTCTATGTGTATATGCCATATGTGTACATACATATTACACACAGGCACACAAAAATACATTATCTACTATATAAAGTATATGTACATACACACACACAACTCTTCTAAAATTATACACATTCAACTTCATTTACTGCAATAGGAAAAACATAACCAGAGCCCAGAAGGGGGGAAAAACCCACAAAATCTTTCTGTGTACCTGACCAAAATCTGTGTACGTTGAAGTATGCAAAATTCTGTGTACCCGCAGGAGCCCACCATTGGGTGCCACAAAGGAATCTGTCACTTCCTGCTCACTTCTTTTTATTTACCAATTGGAATGAAAAAACAAAGTTAATGGCACAACAGGATTGGCATCATAGGCATCAACATTGGCATCTCCTATTTTTTTAAGTACTCCACACTCTTGGGCACAGAAGAAAAACAATTGCAAAAAAAAAAGACTAAACAACTTAAGAGACCTCTTTATCATGGATCCAACAGAGTCAACAGTTCCCATAATATGACTGGGGGTCTGATCCTATGCAAAACTGGGTTAATTTAGGGTTATATCTAACCATTTTCTGATGTATTTGTCCATGTCAAACTAATCTTGCCTTGAAATTTTGATGAAACAGAGTTCCTCTTTATCCACTTGTATATCTATGTAGGTCTATATGCTTGTTAAACATTTTCCCTTTAATGCATTTTTTCAGTATCAATTTTAAGAATGCACTGGCAGATTTAGAGACAGAGGCAAGATTAATTTCCTGATGATTATAGCAACATCACTATCCTCCTATTCATGTTCCTTAACAATTTATATTATTGCCACAATGATTAATAAGTACTGAGACTCATAACCATTGATAAATTGGGCTACTCTGATAAGATTGTGTAGGTTGGTGGGTATCCTATCTTTTGTGATAGTGAATTATCCCAAATGTAAAAGTAACTCTTTCCTGAATCATCCATCTTTGTCTTAACTGGATGATCTGCTATTATTTTAGCAGGGAAAAATATGAAGTTTTCTATTAACACCCCATACTTTTTTCTCCTAAATTGAAAATTATAACATTTTTTATTGAAAAAAAACCTAAACCCTGATCATTCTGGTTGCCATCGTTACTATTTTTTTCAAATCTACATGATGAATTGAGAATTTGCATCTATAAATCTGCAATATATTCCAAGTGTAATGGCAATAAAGCCATTGAAAAATTGGTAATTTTGTTTTGAATGCAATTACTTATGATGTCCAAAATGAAACTTGCTGTTTTCACATTCATGTTCAGTCACCCTTTTACTAAATTAACTATCAAAATTTGAAGACCTGAAAACCGATTCAGCTATGTCTACAATGACAGTACTTCTATACAGTATTAAGTATCTGTAAAGCATTTGGGGCTGCAATGGAATGGGAACATTTATAGTTGGAGACAAATTGCTAAAATCTATTGCTAAAAGGCTAGTTTCCATAACAGGTTCATGAACTCCTTGAAATAATCTGAGCTTTATGGGATCAAAACCAGATGAGGTTCAGAAAGTACTAAAGGAACATACTGTCCATAAGATCAAGACCTTGAATTACGTTCCAGTCTCATGATTTTATCCTGCTGAGAAATCCAAAGACTGACTTTTTAATGGCATTTAATTGTGTTGACTTCTGTTCCTTACAGAAATGTCACAAAAGAAAGAAAAAAACATTTCTGAAATGTTGGAACCCTGAGAGAGGTCAGTGTTCTTTCCTAATTACATGACATTTGAGAGGAAGGGGAACAGGGGTCTTTTCAAACATTTATCCAGCTGCTGAATTTGATTCTTTAATTTTCACCAACAATGATCTATTTAGTATTACACTACAGAATTCTCAATTATTGATTAGGAGTCATAGATGACTAGTCACTTGTGAATCTCATAACTATGTATACTATTTTCATATCAACATTAACAATATTTAAATGCATTTTCATGAACATTCCTTTACTAATTTAAAAATATTGGAGCAGATTAAATTTTATTTCAGTTCATATATAGAACTGAGATTACTTTGATTGCACTGTTGGATTAATGACGTTAAGACACTAAAAGTAAAGAGGGAATTAAATAATTATTTTAGATATCTTGGCATCATTTAATAATATTAACAATGATAAAAGAAAATGGAAAAATCATCAATGGTGGGGGTTTTTTCTCCAAAACTGTTTTCATTATTTTTCAAATGAATAGGTTCTTATTTTTAATTCTTATTTTAACATTTTAAAATATAGAGATGTTTTCCAAGTATGCAATCTTATAGTTATGATTCTTACAAGTCTGGAGTTTTTCTTAAATGGTTACTGAATAGCTATAGTTCCTCTTGAATTTCAGTACCTTTTCTAATCATTGGGGGGGGGGGCTGCATAAAAGAAGGAAAGAAACCATAAAGGAATCTTTTTGCTATTTTTGGAACACTATGTAGGACAACCTATGTAGGATGGTAATCCATTGCAGTTATGATATCTTTTTTAGCTTGGTGCTTTTCAAAAGTGTTATTGAAATTTATAGCTGGTGTAAACTGTAAGCTGTAAGCTGTCAAGATGTCAATTGTCAACATTTATAGCCAACATGAGTTTTAGTATTCTGTGATTTCCAGTTCAGCACATCTAGTTGATATTATTTTGAAGAAAGTTTATCAGAACCCAACATTTTTCTCAACTTATGGTAAAAAGAGCCACTATCTGCAAAAGTCATTCAATTTAATGAACATTTAAAGAAATGAATTGATTGTAATTTCCATATTGTGAAAGTAGTTTTGTTTTCAATCCATAAAAACAGTGGACATAATGCTTTTTTAAAAAAGCAATTCATTAAGTACATCTTAGATGTTTAATTTATATGCTGATGAATTTAAGGCTATGGAGATTTCAATGGATTATTTGAATGTCAGCAAACAAAAAATGTAAGATTTTTAGAGTGGTAAAACACATATTTATGTTCTCCTGGATTCTGCAAAAGGAGTAAGTTGCAGAAATCTTGCTATGCTTTTGAAACATTTTAATTTGCCTCAATCAAACCATTATTGAAGTAGACCCAGAGACAGGGTTCGAACAAATCGGTACTTTTTATTCAGCTCAGAGAACAAGTGACAGCTCAGCAAGGCAAGTGACAATTCAGCGAGTACCGACTGACTCTGCTTGGAGAAACCGCTTCTTTTATACATTTGCGGCTCCCGCCAAAGCAAGAGCCAGCCGCGTCTGAGCCAATCAGGAGCGACTTCCTGCTTCAGCTCAGACAGCGCTGGAAGACGGAACAAACTATCTACAGGAAATACAAGGTAGCCATTTCAAGATACAACACCCCTCCCCTCATAGTTGGGCACATCCATCACGAGAGCCACGTGACAAAGTCGTCCAATCGGTGGGGTCTCCGTGAAGCTTGCGCTGACCTGCGCAGTTCAATTTCTCCTTCGACATCGACTGTGGAGGACGGCTCGCCGCTGTTCTCCCGGTGCGGTGGACTTGGCCTGGCGGGCCCAACGAAAGCTTCGGAGGAGGAGGATGGCTCGGCGTCGCTGGATGGCTCTCCCTGGCCCGATAAGTCCATTTGCGTGTCTCTTAATTCGGGCAATGTGTTAAAGTCTGTTGAAGGGGGAGAGTCCATGTCAGCGGGTTGTGGCAACTGATTTTCTGTTCGTTTTCGAATATGGTCTATGTGTCGTTTCCACAAACGACCATCCTCTAGTTTTACTATATAAGTCTTTGGTGCATTTTGCTTAACAACAATTCCTTTCATCCAGTTTACATTTCCATCAAAACTTTTTACATACACATTTTGTCCCAAATACATTTCTCTTTCAGGTTTTACACACATTTGATTGTTATTAATACAGAATCTTGGGTTCAACCTATCTAGTGGTGACCTTAATTTTCTTCCCATTAATAACTCTGCGGGGCTTACATGTGTGTGCGAGTTAGGGGTGATGTGTTGGGTGAGTAAGAATTGGTCCAAATTTTGTTGTACATCCCCAGGGCCTGACCTGCGCAATGCCTCCTTTGCCACACGAACGTAACGTTCTGCCAAGCCATTAGCCCAAGGCGAGTAAGGCGAGATGAGGGCATGCCTGACCCCTAGGCCATCTAGGAACAATTCAAATTGCCTGGCTGTTAGCTGTGGCCCATTGTCAGACACTAAGATATCTGGACAACCATGGGTGGCAAACAGTCTACTCAATACCTTGATGGTGGCACTTGTGGTTATGTTGTTCATTGCTATTATTTCTACCCATTTGGAGAACGCATCAACCACTATTAAGAAATACTGGGACCCCACTGGACCAGCAAAGTCAATGTGGATTCTTGACCAAGGCCCAGCAGGCTGTTCCCATTCAGCCGGAGTTGTTTTGGGGGGATTAGGCCGTGACTCTTGGCATGGTTCACACTTCGATACCCAGCTCTCAATATCAACATCCAGACCTGGCCACCATAAATACCCTCTTGCTAGGCTCTTCATCCTGACAATCCCAGGATGGCCCACATGTAACATTTTGAGTACCTTTACCCTTAGGCTTTTGGGGATGATCACTCAATCTCCCCACAGCAGACAACCCTTTACATAAGATAACTCAAGTCTTTTGGTTTTGAAGTCACCCACTTCAGGTTTCACAGAATCATTTTGCCATCCCTTAAGTACACAGTTTACCACTTGTTTAAGGATTTGATCTTGCTGCGTGTGTGCAGCTACCTCTTTGGCCGTGGTTAGTGGGTTATCCTCGAGTTCTATCATTAGTACATCTGTGGAA
Organism: Erythrolamprus reginae; assembly: GCF_031021105.1. Lineage (NCBI taxonomy): Eukaryota > Metazoa > Chordata > Lepidosauria > Squamata > Dipsadidae > Erythrolamprus > Erythrolamprus reginae. Next base: position 64,015,974 of record NC_091950.1, read on the forward strand.
GGAGCAGGGTCCTCCACTAAGTCTGTTATGGGGCACCTGCTGAGGCCATCTGCGTGATTGATTTCCTTCCCCCCCTTGTGGGTGAGATCGTACTGGTACCCTGAGAGGAAAAGAGCCCATCTGATCAGTCTTGGAGACATAAAAGGCGGAGTGGGCTTATTGGGGGCTAGCAGACCTAGTAAAGGCTTGTGGTCAGTAACTAATTCAAAACTTCTTCCAAAAATGTAATTGTGAAATTTCTTCACCCCTGCCACTAAAGCTAGAGCCTCTTTATCTAACTGGCTATAATTCCTCTCTGTGCTGGTCATGGTTCTGGAGAAAAATGCTATTGGGGCCTCTGTCTTATTAGGCAGAACGTGAGCTAGGACTCCTCCTATGCCGTACGGTGAAGCGTCGCACGTGAGCCTAATGGGTAGTGAAGCACTATATTGGACTACCACACTTTTAGAAGTTAGTAATTGCTTTATTTGGAAAAAGGCTTCACGTTCAGTTTCCCCCCAGGTCCAGCGGGTTTCCTTCTGGAGTAAACGATGTAGAGGCTCTGCTACTGTTGCCTTCTGCTTTAAAAAAACGGAATAAAAATTAAGGAGGCCTAAAAATGCCTGCAGCTCATTCTTATCTCGTGGCTCTGGGGCTTCCCTAATGGCTCTCAGCTTCTCTGTTGTGGGGTGGATACCTTCTTTGTCTACTTTATATCCTAGGAATTCTATACTGTTGGTTCCCCAGACACATTTGTCAGGCTTGATTCTTAATCCTTTATCCTGTAACCTCTTAAGTACTTCCCTTATTCTTTTGTTTACTTGTTCCTGGTTTTCCCCTGCAATTAAGATGTCATCAAAATATGGAATGGCCCCATAATGGCGTTCCATAATGCTCTGGAATATCCCTGGGGCTATGCTCACCCCAAACTGTAACCTCGTGCATTTGAAAGCCCCCCTGTGCGTTACAATTGTTTGTGCGTTTGCTGTTTGTTCATCGACCGGAAGCTGCTGGTAAGCTTGCGCAAGGTCGATTTTTGCAAACCTTTTCCCTTCTCCCAGGGAGTGTAGGAGTTGTTGTACCACCGGGATGGGGTAGGGGTGATGTTGGAGGGCCTTATTTAGGGTAGATTTATAGTCAGCGCAAACTCTTAACGAACCATCTGGCTTCAGAGGCGTAACTATGGGCGTTTCCCATGGCCCTTGTTCCACAGGGACCAAAATACCTTGGCTTATAAGTTTATCAAGCTGCAGGTCTAGTTTGGGGAGAAGCGGAAGGGGTACCCTGCGAGGTTTGAGCCTGACTGGTGGGACCTTGGGGTCAATGGAAAATGATATAGGGGGCCCCTTATACGATCCTAAGGTGGGGCTGAACACTTCGGGGAACTCTTGCACAAAGTTAGGCATATTATCACAGTTTACATTACACACACCCGAAATTTCAATCCCCAAAGGTTCCATCCAAGCCAACCCCAAGAGAGAGTGCTTAGCCCCTGTTACAATAAGCATGGGTAGGGTACATTTGACATTCTTGAATACAATAGGTACATTTGCTGTTCCCAGGACCGAGATTACCCCCCCTTGAAAATCTCTAATCACTAAAGAGGTTTGTTTTAGATCAGATTTAGACAGATTAGGCATATACAATTTAAACTTCTCCCACGGCATAATGGTATACCTCGACCCAGTATCAAGCTCCATCGAGCATGGTTGGTTATTTAGTAACAGCGAGATAACAATTTTGGCCCCTTTTTTTTGTTGCCGTGTTATTCACGGAAAATTGAGTGTTACCTCTAGAGTAGTCGCGGTTAGCGGTTGAGTAGTTCCTTTGGCCCGAATAGCGGAACAGTCGATTTTCTCACGGTTGGGGCGTCTGATTTTGTGGTCGTTGGTGTTGTGGTGTGGCGAATGTCTCCTCTGGTGCCGTTGCTCTGCATGCGATGGCGATGTGGCCTCGACGGTTGCAGCGGCGGCATGTGGCATCTCGGAAAGGGCATCGATGGCGCTGGTGGTTTCCTCGGCAGCCCGCGCAGGGGGCTGGGGGGTGAGTAGCTCTGTGGTGTCTCGGCTGGTCTTGTACCAGGAAGCAGTTGTCCCCGTTGTGAGCTGGTTGGCTGGGGTCGTCTGATTCCACGGCGCGGGGAGATGCGGAGTCAATCTTGGCGATGAGTTCTCGCCTTCCGTGTTCTTTTAATTCTCTAGCTGCTGCGTCGGCGGCTTCTGCGGTTTGCGCTAGTTTAATCACGGTTTGTAGAGTCGGCTCGTCTTCGGTGAGGAGTTTGTTCCTCACCGTGGCGCTTCTCATGCCGAAAACCAAGGCATCGGTGAGGCGAGCTTCCGGGTCTTTAAACTTGCATTGTGCAAGTACCGTCCGAAGTCGCGTTGTAAACTGGTTTATTGATTCCGTTTCCTTCTGAGCCATCATGGAGAACTGATGCCGAAAAACCATGGCTGGTTTGGTCGGTTTGAAGTGGCTCGCTAGCTTGTCTTGTAGGACGTCCCAAGCGACGGTTCTTGCTGGCTGCGGGTCGGTGAGAGTCTGGGCAAGGCCACGGATTTCTGGGCCGCAGTAATTCAGAAAAATAGCCCGTCTGCGATCGGCTTCGGCGTCCTGTATCCCTGCCGCCTCGAGGAAGATCTCGAAGGTGGCCATGTATTCGTCCCAGGACGTTTTTTCGGGGTCGAAGAATTCTGGAGCCCGGCCGATCTGGACGTTGCTCCTGTTGCACGCGGTGTTTCTTCCGTCCGTTCGTCGCCAGTGAAGTAGACCCAGAGACAGGGTTCGAACAAATCGGTACTTTTTATTCAGCTCAGAGAACAAGTGACAGCTCAGCAAGGCAAGTGACAATTCAGCGAGTACCGACTGACTCTGCTTGGAGAAACCGCTTCTTTTATACATTTGCGGCTCCCGCCAAAGCAAGAGCCAGCCGCGTCTGAGCCAATCAGGAGCGACTTCCTGCTTCAGCTCAGACAGCGCTGGAAGACGGAACAAACTATCTACAGGAAATACAAGGTAGCCATTTCAAGATACAACAATTATGGCTATTAATCAAACCAACGTGAATAAGGAAATACAAATCAAAATTCTGCTGCTTGACAATTGGAATGTACAGTATTTATGACAGTTGCACTGTCCCAAAGTCATGTGATCAACATTTGTAATCTTCTCTACTGGCTTTCGACAAGCAAAGTTGAAGCTAGATTTACTTACTGACCACATGATTCACTTAAAAAACTGTAGTGATTCACTTAACAACTATGGCCAAAAATGTCATAGAATGAGGTACAACTCATTTAACAATTGTTTTGCTCAGCAACAGAAATGTTGGGCTCCATTGTGGTTATAAACCAAAGACCATCTGTATTTTATTACTATTGCTTCTACATAAGTACAATTTTCTTTACAGTATACTCTACTATTTTATAGTATTACTTTTATACTGTTACTATTGCTCTATAGAGCAAGGTTTTCCTCTGAAACATCTGTCTTTAATTCCTTTCTCTCGGTGATTCCTTCTACTTTTTCTACAGAGAAATTATTGAATCTGTCATCTGCTGTCTGGTTCAGTTCTGCAACCCAACAAGACAGACACAGACTTCAGAGGATAATCAGAACTGCAGAAAAAACAATTACTGCCAACCTGCCTTCCATCTGTATACTACATGAGTCAAAAAGAGGCCCATGAAAATATTTACTGACCCTTTGCATCCTGGATATAAATTGTTTCAACTCCTACCCTCAAAACAATGCTGCACACCAAGACAATTAGACACAAGAACAGTTTTTCCTGAATGCCATAACTCAGGGCATACCTGCATCTCCGCGTGTGATTTCGCTACCTGTCAGGTGCAGTAGCATAATTGCGCTGGACTCTGATAGCAGTCAGAGCCACGGGGATGAGCACACGTTACTGTTCCACCTTACCAACCCACTTCTGGATCTAACCTGATATCTTTGTCTGGAAACCTATGTTCTCTTTTATTCTGACTGACTATTGACTAAAAATAGTACTACATTTTAAACACTGCTTTAGTATATATTTATTGCCTTTATTGTTGTTAGCTGCCTTGGAATGATATAAATTGAAAGAACAAGCCACAGATTCTTGACCTTACAAGATCAATGTGAATGAATTGAACAGATGGAATACTGAGACTGGCAAATTATATTACAGAAGCTAGACTATTTAACATAGATACAGTACGTTGGAACCATTCACAGGTATTAGTGCTCTGTTTTGTTTCCTGGCTATAAACAATACATTTGAGGAGCATGACTAAATGATAGCTATTTATTTAATATGCAGAAGACTCTTGAATAAATTTATTATCATTTGCAAGTCAAATCAGATCTAGAAGAGACCAAATGTTATCAGTTCCATGATCTAGGGAGCTATATTTGGCAGATTGTGGGCCTTTTTTTGCTGGAGCCCCCTCCCTTCTGATGTGAAGTTGGCCTCCTTGTCTCTAGGTTTCCAAAGATCTCTCAAGACCTATTTATTTATTTTATTTTTATTTATTTATTTTGTCCAATACACAATACATATTGAAGAGGATAGACATAAAGTATTACATATAAAGAAAAGATATAAAAGTAGAGGAGAAGATATATGAAAGGAAGAAAAGATATATGAGATAAGGAGAGACAATTGGACAGGGGACGAAAGGCAGGCTAGTGCACTTATGTACGCTCCTTACTGACCTCTTAGGAACCTGGAGATGTCAATCGTGGATAGTCTAAGGGAGAAATGTTGGGGGTTAGGGGTTGACACTACTGAGTCCGGTAATGAGTTCCACGCTTCGACAACTCAATTGCTAAAGTCATATTTTTTACAGTCAAGCTTGGAGCGATTAATATTAAGTTTGAATTTGTTGCGTGCTCTTATGTTGTTGCGGTTGAAGCTGAAGTAGTCATTGACAGGCAGGACGTTGCAGCATATGATTTTGTGGACAATACTTAGATCGTGTTTTAGGCATCGTAGTTCTAAGCTTTCTAGACCTAGGATTGATAGTCTACTTTCGTAGGGCATTCTGTTTCGAGTGGAGGAGTGAAGGGCTCTTCTGGTGAAGTATCTTTGGACATTTTCTAGGGTGTTGATGTCCGAGATGTGGTATGGGTTCCAGACAGATGAACTGTATTCAAGGATTGGTCTGGCAAAAGTTTTGTAGGCTCTGGTGAGTAGTAGTCTGGTGAGTAGTAAGTACTAGTACCTACTTATGCCAGCAGGCATCAGGACTTGAGGAGCAAATGAACTAGTGAGTTGGTTCCATTACAATTAACATCCCTTTATATATGAATTATAAGCATATGAGTTAGGTAAATACATTTCAGGAAATAGACTCGGGGACAACTTTAGTTAATGTCTGGGATATCTATGACTGTGAGAAAATCATACTAGGATCATTTTTATCCATGGCCATAGTAGAAAAACTTTGAATATCCGTGACTGTGATCTGTAATATAGATTGGTAGTGGAGAACCACACTATGATTCAATTTCACCTCTCAAAATCTTCATGCACACTTTCAAACCTTGAAATTCAGCTAACATCCCTCTTTAGGAAAGGAGTCCAAACTGAAGCATATCTGAAAGAAGTTATAGTCTCTATCTGAATATATCAATAACAGGGGATCTGTAACTTCCTTTGGTACTTGATTTTATTGGCAACTTTTCTTATTATAGCGTTTCCTTTAAATTTTAGCCAGAATTTGCTTTTTCTGTAACTTAAATCCATTAAACAGAACACTGATCTCTAGGGTAACACAAAATAGGTCACGTTTTTCTTTTTCTGACAATCCTGAATTGCTCTCACACCTCACTTCAGGATTTAATTTTCAGACTCCTTTAATCTATTTTTGAATGTCTAAAAAGGATTTTTTTAAAATTTAAAACAGTTTCACATATGTCACTAGAAGCTGCAAACAGAAGTTTTGCCAAACATGTTTTTGTTAACAGAAACAGAGGGAGAGTGGAAAATTGACCTTTTGATCTATCATTTGCAATGAATTTTTGAATGGGCTTGCTCTTTTACGTCTGTTCTTTTACTTCTGTGTATGCCATTTTATTGTGCTATAAATAAAAGTAGTACTATGTTCCATTTGAACATAATCTTTACAGGCTAAGTGGAATAAGTGATGCAGCTTTTAAAATAATTTTTCATATATTTCATCATTCAGTCCAGAAACATTAAAGATGTACTTTCATCTGTCAGACTAATTATGCCACTCCTGAAATATTTCTGTGCCCACACACATCTTTGATTCTTATGACTTCCTTATTGTTCAGTCATTTAAATCAAAGATGTCTTTTCCATTCAGGAATGGCACATGATATTCTAGTGTAGAAATAGTACATGCCAGCAGTTTAAAAAAACCAACCTTGAAGGCTAAGTTGAATATACCATTTATAATATACAGTGTATAGTATAGTATAGTATAGTATAGTATAGTATAGTATAGTATAGTATAGTATAGTATAGTATAGTATAGTATAGTATAGTATAGTACAGTGTTCCCTCGATTTCCATGACGGATGCGTTCCGAGACTTCCTGCGAAAGTCGAATTTCCGCGAAGTAGAGATGCGGAAGTAAATACACCATTTTTGGCTATGGACAGTATCACAAGCCTTCCGTTAACACTTTAAACCCCTAAATTACCATTTACCATTCCCTTAACAACCATTTACTCACCATTATTACTGGTACTCACCATTGAGTACGACACTTAGTGATCCTGATATTTATAAACATAATTATTTATTAACAATAATTATTTTTTTGTTATTTATTTGCAAAAATTATTACTTTGGCGATGGCATATGACATCATCGGGTGGGAAAAACCGTGGTATAGGGGGGGAAAAGCGAAGTATTTTTTAATTAATATTTTTTGAAAAACCGTGGTATAGGCTATTTGCGAAGTTCGAACCCACGAAAATCGAGGGAACACTGTATAGTATAGTATAGTATAGCATAGTATAGTATAGCATAGCATAGCATAGCATAGCATAGCATAGCATAGCACAGCACAGCACAGCACAGCACAGCACAGCACAGCACAGCACAGTACAGTACAGTACAGTACAGTGCAGATGGTAAGGAACCATATTAGAAACAGAGAGAGTATGCGTTCTAGTTCTACTTTAAGCACAAAGCCAGATGGGTGATCTTGAGCCAGTCTGTTTTCCTCAGCCCTAGGAAGAAATCAATGTCAAATCACTTTGGAAAAATCTTGCTGAGGAAACTGCAGGGAGTAATGCATGGTGACACCATATGTCAACATTCACTTGCCCTAATACTACAATAACACATTTTGAAGCAAGGAAGAACTGTTGATTCAGTTTCATGGAAAAAAACTAGCAATTTAAGCCTTTTCTTGAAGGGAAGGGAAGCTTTGAAATTCTGTGGGCATGGATTGTGGCAACAAGGATAACATATTTCATCCAGCTGGGGATAAACCAAAAAGGAGTCTAGTGGGACATGTAACAGTTGAAAAGAGTCAACTGGTAAGAGTGAGATTAATTGATTGATTGATTGATTGATTGATTGATTGATTTTATTGATTGATTGATTGATTTTTATGCCGCCCTTCTCCTTAGACTCAGGGCAGCTTACAACATGTTAGCAATAGCACTTTTTAACAGAGCCAGCATATTGCCCCCACAATCTGGGTCCTCATTTTACCCACCTTGGAAGGATGGAAGGCTGAGTCAACCTTGAGCCAGTGGTGGGATATGAACTGCTGACCTATAGATCCATGGTCAGCTTCAGTGGCCTGCAGTACAGCACTTTACCTGCTGCGCCACCTCGGCTCCTGATGAGAAAAATTATTTGATGGACCATTGTATGTATAAAATCAAGGTATTTCTGGTTTACTTTGCTAATCAGCTGCTGACATTTAAAACAAAGAATATAGCAATCTAGTAGTTTAGGATGAAATGACTTCACAGAACATTACTTTCTAAAGGGGATGAAACATGCCATGCCAATAAGAGCTACAGCTACCACTAGAGTGGAACTAAGAACTAGAAAGAGCTGAAGATGTTATGGCAGCTCAAAACAGAAAGTAGTAGTTTGATTTGAAACTGGAAAACACAGTTATTGGGAGCAGTTGCAATGGGATAGTTGTTGGGAGTTGTTGGGAGCACTTGCAATGGGATAAAAATAGTAGGAAGATGGCAACATTTCCTGCATTGAGAAATCAATGGGTGGCCTGGGATGAGCAAGTAAAGAATGTGTTATTTATTCCTAGTGTTTATTGATTTACGGTATATCATAAAAATAATTTTTAGTAATGTTTACTAAATGATAGAATGGATATACTTCCAAAGTAGAGACAAAGTAGTATATGCTATCACAATAGCATATTAAACTTGCTATCTTGTAACAAGATATAATCTCTTTAACTGTTTTATCTTTTTCAAAAGTCCCTTTTCCCATCCAAATTGACAAAGAGACCAAGGCAAAGGCATATGCACAGGTTCTCAAATCTCAGATCTATGGTACATCATTCATTTATAGGTTTCATAAGCCTATGTAGAAAAATTAAATTCAGCTTGGCAATAGGGAAATATATTTGAGTAGCTTTTTAGGCTAAAAGAGCTTGCTATAATCCAAGTGGCAAAAATTGCTCTGGTACCTTTTTATGTTTGAATTTGGCAATAACAAGATCTGTTGCTGGAAGATCCAGAATGACTAAACATACCCTGCCCTAACCAGGGAGATTCAGAATAGGCTGACAAAAATCAAAGAAAACACAATATTCTTGCTCTACACACTTTGCCTTCCTGTTCAGACATTGACTGTAGGCCTCCAAGATATTGGAGCATGTACAATGAAGAGCTTTCCTTTAAAATGTATTCTAAAGACATTCTTACAATTAAAAGATTCTACCTATGCTAAATACAGGGGAGTAGAAGGGGGGAGTCATCCATTTTTAAATGTCCAGTTCTCCTACTCTTAAGGAAATAGAGCAGGAATTTATTGCTATGAAACTAAGGCCTAACCAAGCTATATTACTGCTGAATAGTCAGATAAGACCTTAGGACACATTTCATTAGGGAAATGTTTGCATTGTAATTGCAGAATATTTTTTATGGGATTATTTTGTTTATCAGTAAATTTGTCAGCCTTCCTTTTGCCATCAAATGGCATAATCTCATAACTTGTCTTTCAGGCCTGTCACTGACAACTGACCACAAAAGCTGATGCAGTGACACAAACTCATTACATTCTGCTGTGATACATTCTATATGTACACAAGCTGAAACAAAACCATAAAAAACATATTAAAAGAGCCTACCTATTTTCTCTTTCTTTTCCATTTTTCTTCAACATTTCTCCTTTTTTGCACTTTTGTCTTTTTCTTTGATTTCTTTTTCTTCCTTTTCCCTATTTTATATTATTTTGTGTTGGTTTCTATCTTGTTTAAATCTTTCAATACAAGCTGTAATTTTTTTTAAAAAATGGGAGACGATATATAAATATTCTTCTGAGCAAATTAATTGGCCAATGTCAAGTTCCCTTCAGATATTTATTGAATAAATGTGGAAGGAAGGACAGATGGATTATTCCCTTTTATTATAATGACTAGCATAAGGTGACCAGACGTCCTGCATTTAGCGGGACAGTCACACTTTTTAGCAATTTGTCCTGCGTCCTGGGGCATTTTTTAAAAAGTCTCAATTTTTCTCTCTCCCCCCTTTTATTTTTCTTTCTTTCTTTCTTTCTTTTTGCTCACTCCCCGCCACTTCCTCTTCTACTGTTGCTCGCTCCTCACCCATGGCTCAACATCTTCCTGTGGCCACCACCGTGGGGCTGAGCCACCCAGGCAGGAGGGCTCACTGGCCGCGACAGCAAAGGTGGGGGAAGGAAAGGGAAGCGCAGCCAAGGCGTTTGCCCCTTGCTGCTCTGACAGCCTGTCCGCTGTGCTTGGGGGCAGGTGGAGGGATGGAGCAACATTTGTGCTGGGTCACAAATGCTCACCAGCTCACCTGGCGAATAAAGGTGGGTCCATCTCAGCCTGGCTTTTTCCTTGCCTTCGCCCCAGCACCACAAGTGGAGAGACTGAGCACACTCTCTTATTGATGGGGGAGAGAGAGAGAGCAAGAGACAGGGAGAGCAAGAGAGAAAGAGAGAGAGAGAGAGAGAGAGAGAGAGAGAGCAAGAGGGAGAGAGAAAGAAGGAGAGAGAAAGAGAGAGCAAGAGACAGAGAGAGAGAAAAGAGAGAGAGCTAGAGACAGAGAGAGTGAGAAAAAGAGAGAGAGAGAGAAAGAAAGAGAGCAAGAGAGAGGAGGATAGAGAAAGAGTGAGATAGCAAGAGAGAGAGAGACTGAGAGAAAGAGAGTGTGTGAAAGAGATAGGGGAGAGAAAGAGAGAGAGAGCAAGAGAGAGAACAAGTGACAGAGAAAGAGAGAGAGAGCAAGAGACAGAGAGTGCAAGAGAGAGAAAGAGAGAGAGGGAGAGAGAAATAGAGAAAGAGAGAGAGCAAGAGAGAGAGAGAACGAGAGAGAAAGAGGGGGAAGAGAGCAAGAGAGAGAGATCAAGAGAGAGCAAGAGAGAGAGAGCAAGTGACAGAGAGAGCAAGAGAGAGAGAGAGGGAGAGAGAAAGAGAAAGTGAGAAAAAGAGAGGGAAAGAGAGGGAGAGAGAGCAAGAGAGAGCAAGAGGGGGGATAGAAAGAGAGAGATACAAGAGAGAGATAGCAAGAGAGAGACAGCAAGAGAGAGAGAAAGCAAGAAAGAGAATTTTTTGTTTTTTTTTGTTTTGGCTAAACTTTTTTTAGCCCCTCTTTCCCAATCTTAAAATCTGGTCACCTTAGACTAGCAGGAGTTTACAATATCATTATATAAAACCAATAAAAACATAAACATAAAATACTTAAAGGTATATATTACCACCACCCAACATCTATTAGCTCCACAACTATCTTCCATAGCTTCACAAAATAAGCTTGTTTTTACCCCCTTTCTGATCATAATCAAGATATTGTTCAGATTTCCATCCCGATAGATTAAAGCAAAGGCTTCAAATATTGTCTCCTTCCCTCTCCCTTCATATCCAAGCCTCATATAAGCAAAGATTCTTCACTTCCCATAGTGGGAGAATGAACCAGATGGGTTGGTTCTATCTACTAGAGGAAGTGATCATTATATTCTTGGAAAGAACTCATCCACTTCCTATGTAGTTTCAGAGGCAGAGAAAGTACATAACATAGTATAGCTTGACTGACTGATTATCCCTCCATATTAGGTAAGAGAACTTACAAATGGCCTGTAGTGTACTCAACTGCCTTAAAAATCCATTCAATTCAGTACTCATCGCATGTTGACATTAAAATTTTATCCTAGTATTTATCTTTTGTTTGGTACTCAATGCACAAGCTAGATCTTGTTGGTGTTGCCTGCCTTATGACTCACTACATTATTCTTTATGGGAACTCATTTTTTTGGGTACTCATTGCACATCCTGGCATGAATTAATGATGAGTACTGAAGTACCACTGTATTTACTATTCAGGAAATGTCTTATTCTTGAGCATCTAGACAGTAGAATATAATCAACCAGTCAAAGTCAAGAACACACGAAACACAAAAGAAAGTATCTAACAAAAAATAGGCAAAATCAAATCCAGACATCAAAAATAGCAGAAATGATACATTAAATTCAACAGATTAGACATACAACAAAGTTCATGCATGTAAGATGAGCCAAAGCATTGGTTACACAAAACAAGCATAGGACAAACATTGTTTACAAACCTCTTCTAATAAACAGTTTTCTGAACTAGAGCTCTGAAGTTTCCAGTAGATAGTTTTCTATCACTTATTTATTATTATTATTATTATTATTATTATTATTATTATTATTATTATTATTATTGTATGCCACCCCTCTCTGAAGACTCGGAGCAGCTCGCGACAAAAATACAAAGTACAAATCCAATGATCAAAACAGCAAAACAGTTAAAAACCCTTGATTTAAAAACACTCATACAACAAAAAATGGCCGAGGGGAATCAATTTCCCCATGCCTGGCAGCAAAGGTGGGTTTTTAGGAGTTTGCGAAAAGCAAGGAGGGTGGGGGCAGTCCTAATCTCTGGGGGGAGTTGATTCCAGAGGGTTGGAGCCACCACAGAGAAGGCTCTTCCCCTGGGTCCTGCCAGATGGCATTGTTTTGTTGACAGGACCCGGAGAAGGCCAAATCTGTGGGACCTAATTGGTCGCTGGGATTCATGCGGCAGAAGGTGGTCTTGAAGGTATTCTGGTCCGATGCCATGAAGGGCTTTATAGGTCATAACCAACACTTTGAATTGTAACTGGAAACTGATTGGCAACCAATGCAGACTGCGGAGTGTTGATGTGACATGGGCATATCTGGGAAAGCCCATGATTGCTCTTGCAGCTGCATTCTGCACGATCTGAAGTTTCTGAACACTCTTCAAAGGTAGCCCCATGTAGAGAGTGTTACAGAAGTCGAACTTTGAGGTGATGAGGGCATGAGTGACTGTGAGCAGTGACTCCCGGTTCAGGTAGGGCCACAACTGGTGCACCAGGCAAACCTGGGCAAACATCCCCCTTGCCACAGCTGAAAGATGGTTCTCTAATGTTAATTGTGGATCAAAGAGGACACCAAAGTTGCAGACCCTCTCTGAGGGAGTCAGTGATTCCCCCCAAGGGTAATGGATGGACAGATGGAATTGTCCTTAGGAGACAAAACCCACAGCCACTTTGTCTTGTCAGGGTTGGGTTTGAGCCTGTTGACACCCATCCAGACCTCTAGGCACTGGCACATCACATCCACTGCTTCATTGACTGGACATGGGGTGGAGATGTACAGCTGGGTATCATCAGCATACTGATGATACCTCACCCCATGCCCCTGGATGATCTCGCCCAGCGGTTTCATGTAGATATTAAATAGCAGGGGGAGAGGACTGACCCCTGAGGCACCCCACAAGGGAGAGACCTAGAGGTTGACTTCTGACTCCCCACTAACACTGACTGCGACCGACCGGAGAGGTAAGAGGAGAACCACTGAAGGACAGTGCCCCCCACTCCCAACCCCTCCAGTTGGTGCAGAAGGATACCATGGTTGATGGTATCAAAAGCTGCTGAGAGGTCAAGGAGCACCAGGACAGAGGATAAACCCCTGTCCCGGGCCCGCCAGACATCATCCATCAATGTGACCAAAGCAGTTTCCATGCTGTAGCCTGGCCTGAATCCTGACTGTTGAGGACCTAGATAATCAGCTTCTTCCAAGGACCGCTGGAGCTGAAGCGCCATTACCTTCTCAACAACCTTCCTCTTAAAGTGAAGGTTGGAGACTGAACAATAGTTGTTGAGAATGGCTGGGTCCAGGGAAGGCTTCTTGAGGAAGGACCCCCTCCCCAAAGAAGCATTGACAATCACCTGGACCCAACTCCGTGTCACCTCCCTGCTGGCTGAAACCAGCCAGGAGGGACATGGATCCAGCAAACAGGTGGCGGAACTCACAGCTCCAATGGCCTTGTCCACTTCATCAGGTGTCACCAGGTCAAACTCCTCCCAGACAGATGGACAAGGATTAGCCCCAGTCACTTCGACTGACTAGATGTCAGTCGACTCTGTTATCCAATCGGAGTCGAGGTCCACCCGGATCTAAGTAATTTTATCAGCGAAAAATGTGTTAAAATCCTCGGCACTGCTCTGCAAGGGCTCCCCAACTCCCCCCTGGTTAAGGAGGGAATGGGTCACCCTAAACAGAGTGGCTGGGTGAGATTCAGCTGATACAATCAAGGTAGCATGATACGCACATCTTGCCACCTTGCACGCCACTTTGTAAGTCTTAATATGAGCTCTTGCAAGTGTTCAATCAGACTCAGACTTACTCTTCCTCCATTGCTTCTCTAGACGTCTCTTCTGGCATTTCAACTCCCGGAGCTCCTTGGTAAACCAAGGAGCCCTCTGGAGTCTAGCCCTCTGGGGTCACAAGAGCACAATCTGGTCAAGAGCCTCTGTCACAGTCTTATTCCAGGCCACAGCAAGAGACTCTGCCGAACTGTGGACGAGTGCATCTGGTATAACCCCAAGCACCCTCTTAACGTCCCCTGGGTCCATCAGGCATCTGGGGTGGAATAACCTAATTGGTTCCGCCTCCTTGCGGAGGAGGATTGGAGCCAGGAAGTCAAGCCACAGCAGAATATGACCATGACAAAGGCAACACTTATGAGCCCCTTAGTCTCAGACCATTACTCCATTGCTCCGAGAGGAAGCTATCATGGATCCACTATCTCACTATCTTCAGTAAGATTGATCCTAAAAAGTCTATGTATTTTGTTTTAAAAATACATGTCTTATTTCCCAGTGTACTCGAAGGTCACCTTTTAAACCTTCTTACCACAAATTCTTCCAAAAGGATCAATAAGTTAAAGAAGAGATGTTTCTTCGAAATTCAATATTCCTTTAAAAACTTCAAGGCCCCTTTATTTAGTTTGGATCAATTTAATATTTGTATGTCACTGCAGAGTGGTGTAGTGTTACATAATTATTATTAGTGGTAATATTAAGTTGATTACTACTTTTTATATCTTCCATAAAGTTCAATGATGCTGAACCTTTAGCCCTTTGGTGCCCAACAATGCAAGAAAATCATTCTAGCCGTTAAAAACAAATTGCTGCAAAAGAGTAATGGTGAAATGATTATATTTTATTACTTATTGGACGCCACATGCGAGTTCGCTGCTAAAGAAACTCTTCGGCAACCACTGAGATGATTCTCAGGTTTAATTTAGTCATGTGGTTAACTTGCTTGCTGAATTGGGGCTATTTGTGTTGATGTTACTACACAGATCCAATTTTCTGGAAGGCCGGTGCCAATTTTAACTTCTTTTTCATTTGGTATGAAAATAGAGGCTATTTAGAACCATGTAATAACAAAGTGTAAGACTTGGATGTTTTATTTTGGAATGGAAATAAAGGACTCTTATTGAATCGTAATAAGGAATAAAATGGTAGAAAGTGAGATATATTTCTGCCTCAAAAACTATTTCATGTTGAATATTTTAAGGAAAACTGTAGAAGGTTGATAAATGGAGCACTGGCAAAAGGATGCTACAATTTCACAGTACTGCCTCCTTTGATTGCTGCAAGATAAAGTTCAAGTGGCCAGTATTACGAACTTCATAGGAACAAAATTTTCATTAGATGGGGGCCCCTCCTGTTAATAGGAAGTTAGTAGTAGCAGCAATAGTAGTATCAATTAGTAGAAAGTTGCCATCTTAGTTTGCACAAAGTCAACATTTTATATATTACAATACTTATAATAATAATAATGTAGCAGCAAATCCAGCTTATTTTGGCCTTCATGAAGTTACATCCAATGATAAGCAATGAATACATTAGAAAATGATACGGTGTCTAGCAGGGATGGGTTCTTTCTTTGCTTCTAGTTCGCTTCCTCCCGTGAACACGCAGAAGGCAAAAATAAGATGACAGTGACCATGGACCGGCACCAACAGAACCTGTTCCATAATGTCACCACTGGTTTACTACTGGTTCATTAGAACCGGTACAAATTGGGAGCAACCCACTTCTGGTGTCTAGGAAAGTCAAAGTTTAGTATCTAAGCAATGTTACAATTATTGAAATACAATAAGTTCTTAAAATTAATTTGTGTAAGCAAACCCAACACAATCATTTCGTTTTAGATTATTGCTGCTAATAAAGACACTATATCTTAAGTCTAACTCAGTTCCTTGTGACCGCATCCATTTCATTTCTTTGCCAATGGATTTGCCATTGTATTATTCTAGTGTAACTTTTCTTATGGCTCCCTATCTAAGAATTAACTACTTAGCTTTGCAAATCAGTCTGTCTGTGTAGGGGTTAGTGTCTCAGGAGGCATACGAGAGGCTGTTAAATATTCTTATACAGTTCCTGTTAATGGAGTCCATAGATTTTACAATTGAACAGATCTTTTTCCCCCTCCTAAAATATTATCAAAACTATTATCCGCCCAATACAATTATCTCAAGCCTGACAATCAGTTTTATTTTTTAGTTATATGCAGTGAAGGGCTGCAAAATCTTTTACTACCACACTGTGAGTGTGGCTTATTTTGTGGATGTGGCCTGCTGGCCATGTGACCAGATGGGAGTGGCTTGGCGACCGGGGATGGCTTAAAGGTGGCCAACTTGACATCACTCATGTCAAGGATTTAGGTTAGGGTTAGAGCTAAAGTGCATGGCCTCTCCTCACCTCAAAGAAATAATTTCCATCCTATTACTGAACATCCAAAATATATTAATTAATTCTATGCATATATGCCATATGTGTACATGTATATTATACACAGGCACACAAAAATATACAATATCTACTATATAAACTGTATGTGTATGTACACACACACACATGCATACACAGCTCTTCTAAAATTATACACATTCAACTTCATTTACTGCGATATGAAAAACATACCCAGAGCCTTGAAGGGGAAAAAAGAAAAAATTCAAAAATTTTCTACCAGTTCTGTGGACCTGCCCATACCCGTAGGAGCCCCTCACTGGTTATATGTAATCCCTGTTTCTTTGTAGTAACTCTATATAGTGGGGTCTTTAAAAAATAAATAAAAAGTTTTGGCATTTTATAGTAAATATATTTCTAAAGTATACAATAGGACATTTATAAGGATCAACTTCACAAAGTTTCCTCTTGTTACTCACAGTTTACTAGCATGTGTTAAATTCTGTGAAGACCCATTATTAGTAAAATAGTTTTCCTTTGCTCCCAAACACCTATGTGTTTGTCTAGATAATAAGTGATTCCTTAGGAGAAATTTAGAGATGTAAAGGGGTGCAAAAGAAGGGGAAAAATTAGGGATTGTGATTACCGAGCAATTAGTAACAGGTTGCTCATTTGAGAAAATCAGCAGACATTTAGAGTATTTTAAAAGAGTATCTTCTGTTTCATGATCTTTCAAAGATGAATCACAGTCATTTATAGTTGCCAAACAAATTTCCATTGCAATGGTTCTCAAGTTAGTTTAAACTTCTTATTCCATTTGAACTAAATACACTCTAAGTCTATCACAGACCTTTTCAGAATGTTTGTTTTATGAAATGTCATAAAGGTCAGATGAATCTCTATCGGTCTGGAAGATTAGGTGTGTTGGGGTCAAATACAGAGGATGTACTGAGCTTTAACTGTATGCGTTACCATACGGCAAAGAATGATAGATAACATTCACAGTGAAGGGTTGAAATTATTTAAATGTATTGTTCTATGACCATAGCTTTGGATGAAGAATGTTCGACTAGTCTTCCCAAGGTAGAGTCTACAGCCAGTTATAGGGAGCTTTCTCATCAAGCCGTTTCCCTATGCTCCAAGTAAGACTATTACCACATTTTGTAGGATGCCAGTTTTGAAGTCCAGGCAATAAATTCTAAATTATCAAGTAGGGTACCCCATAATGGGTACATTCTCCTGTTTTGGTTCTGGTATTTGTTTTTGTCCATAACCTAAGTATTGTATTATACCTAGGAAAGTAGGGAAAACATGGAGAACATAGCTTCTGGAATATCCCCACCCTTACTCCCACATCTTTATTAGTTGCTGTTGTTAATTGCAAAGTTGTGTCTAATCCATCGCGATCCTATGGACAATGTTCCTCCAGACATTCTACAATCCCCCATAGTCCATTTAAGCTCACGCTGACTGCTTCAGTGACTCCATCCAGCTACCTCATTCTCTGTCATCCCTTTCTTCTTTTGCCCTAAATCGTTCCCAGCATTAGGCTCTGCTCCAGTGAGCCCTTCCTTCTCATTAGGTGGCCAATGAGTAATCTTTATTAGTAATATTGGCCAAAGGAGTGTCTTATTTTTCTTATGTACAGTATATCCAATTATCCAAGTATAGCTAATTATCCAAGTACATTATATCAAACAACATTCTGTGTTGCCTCTGTAAATGCGTAACTAGAGTGGGTGCATGTGCATTGCCTTCATGTGCATTTCTGGCTTGTGTTGTGTCTGTTTTTTTCTGAATTGGGAAGTACATTGCAAGCTGCACATGCTGTGTGCTGGATCAGGTGTTGAAAATGAAGGAGGGGTAGCTTAAATTGGATCAGTCAGCAGTATTCTAAGCTGCTGTCCAACTGTCTCTTCCAAAGCAATGCTTTGAGGGATTTTTTCCCCCTAGAAATGTTTTTCTTTGAACATGTTTGGATTCAGGTTTTCTTTCAGCAGCTTCTCCCCCAGTATCGCATCTGGTCCCATTTTGCTCTGTTTTCAGAGCATTATCTTGCTGATGGACCTTTTATATAATTTCTTTACAATATTCCACTTGGTTGGAATGAATAAAAATGCATTAAACAAAATATCCTACTTTTACAGGAAGCTGTACCTCAAAAAACAAATTATATGCTTTTACTTCCCTGAAGATTCCAAAATGAAATAGGCATAATTGAATAAATAATAAACCACAGAGAGACAAAAATTAAGCATTACCATATTTTTCAGAGTGTAAGATGCACTGGAGTATAAGACGCACCTTAGTTTTGGGGGAGGAAAATAAAGGAAAAAATCTGCTTACCAGATATTCATCTGGCTAACATCCTTAGTCTGGTCAGCTTCAGCACATTATTTTATCCCCTGGTTAAGAGCTTTAAAAAAAAACCTTATTCAGGGAGAGTAACAGTGAAAGAGCTTGAAGGTGGGTAAGAGCTGGGAACATCATTGGACCTGGTAGGGTTGGAAACAAACATTCGGAGCAAGTAGAGCAATGAAAAACCCCTGCAAAGACAGGGCTTGGAAAACGTTCTTTACAAAGAGTAACGATGAAAGAACCTGCAAGGAAAGAGCTGGAAGATCGTTAGCACCTAGTTAGGGCTGGGGAAAAATGCTTTGAAAAAAAAGCTACATTCAGAGTATAAGATGCACCTGAATTTTCAGCCTCTTTTAGGGAGGAAAACGGTGCGTCTTAAACTCCAAAAAAATACAGTAATTCCAATTTGGAAAGGCAAGCTTTTCAATACACAGGTCAACAAGAATATTATATTGATATACAGGTAATCCTCAATTTACAACAGTTCATTTAGTGAGTGTTCAACGTTACAGCGGCACTGAAAAATATGACTAATGATTGTTTTTCTCAGTTACATTTAATTTAATTTAATTTAATTTAATTTAATTTAATTTAATTTAATTTAATTTAATTAGTTTAGTTTAGTTTAGTTTAGTTTAGTTTAGTTTAGTTTAGTTTAGTTTAGTTTAGTTTAGTTTAGTTTAGTTTAGTTTAGTTTAGTTTAGTTTAGTTTAGTTTAGTTTAGTTTAGTTTAGTTTAGTTTAGTTTAGTTTAGTTTAGTTTAGTTTAGTTTAGTTTAGTTTAATTTAATTTAATTTAATTTAATTTAATTTAATTTAATTTAATTTAATTTAATTTAATTTAATTTAATTTAATTTAATTTAATTTAATTTAATTTAATTTAATTTAATTTAATTTAATTTAATTTAATTTAATTTAATTTAATATTTTTTAATTTAATTTATTTTTTTAATTTAATTTAATTTAATTGATTTATATGCCATCCAATCCCATGGGACTCAATCTTTGAGCTACAATCTTTGCAGCATTCATGATCATGTGATCAAAATTCATATGCTTGGCAACTGACCATCGCTGTATCCTAAGGTCATGTGAACACCTTTTACAACTTTCTGACAAGCAAAATCAATGAGGAAGCCAGATTCACTTTACAACTGTGCTACTATTTATTTTATTTTTATTTATTTATTTTGTCCAATACACAATAATACACAATGAAGGTTACAGAGGATATAGTAGAGAAGAAATACGAGATATAGGAGAGACTATAGGACAGGGTACAGAAGGCACTCTAGTGCGCTTATGTACGCCCCTTACTGACCTCTTAGGAATCTGGAGAGATCAACCATGGATAGTCTAAGGGTAAAATGTTGGGGGTTATCAACTGCAGTGATTCACTTAGCAATTGTGGCAAGAAAGATTGTGAAATGGGGCAAAACATACTTAACAAATGCCTCAATTAACAACAAAAATGTTAGGCTCAATTGTGGTCGTAAGTTGAGGACCACCTGTATAAGATGTATGTGTCAGGGTTCCAAGTAACACCCCCAACGAAAGAAAACTCCAAGGCTTGAGTGACAACTTGAAAGCTGCTCTGGAAAGTTTTCTCAAAGTTCCATTTTATTAGAGATGTCATATTGGCACATCTGGGAAAACCTGAAGCTGAAAGCTTCCGGTTTTCCAGACCCCAAAAGAAAGTTCAAGTCCTCCCTCCCAGTTTACCACAGCACTAAATGCGGCAGGCTGAAGATCCAAAGCCCAAGATGGTTTCCAGGCCTGACAGTATGTTTCTTCCCCAATGACATATTGCTAAAATTAATCTGTTGGATAGGCTCAAATTGAACAGGCATCAGAAACCTGCCTCTGTTGCTTATCCTACTTGCCTAGGCAATTGTATGCCAAAGCATTCAGTGGGAGGCATGTGCTCGCGTTGTAATTTAGCAATGAAGCAAGACAGCTATGTTGATTTCACAAGGGTGCCAGTTCAGCTATCTTGTATTCTCGACTGGCCTGCTATATGTTGATCTTCACAATGAAGCCACCTGGTGGACCACACCCCATAGATTATGCAACTGATCCAAGCAATAGATAACATGTTATGATTTCAGAGGTGTTCCACCAGATTTCTTCAGAATATATGTCCATCCCAGTGAGCTACTGTAATTAATCTCCTACATGGGGTCACTCCTTTGACCACAATTGACATTGAAGTTGATGTTTTTAAATAATCTGTAGAGCAGGCAGATTATTATCTCATTCCAGCCTTGGCATTCTTACCTAACTTCACTTAACCATAAGGACTGGAAAATGAACACAAATTCTAACTTTTCATTATTATTTTTCATTCTTTTCATAAAGAAACCAATCAACTTGTGCATTTCATTTCTATCATTTTTTGTTCTTTTTTTGACTAATATTTTTAAATATATTTTACAAGAAAAGGAAAAAAGAAGGAAAGACTTTATGTTGTGATAACCCAAATGACCATTTCATAAAACAAAATATATACTTCCATGTGGATACCTATGGATATTTATTTATTTATTTATTTAATTTATTTGCTGCCTGTATCACCATGGGGCTATCAAATACAGGCAATTTACAGGAAGTTAATTACAGAATTATAGGAGATTATTCTTTACTATCCAACAAAATGTTCCAAAGACATTAAGGGTCTTGGGATAGACTATCTTTAATGGTATAACCCTCCAACAAAAAGCAGAACAAGACCAAATGTTGTGTATTGGAAGAAGCCAACAAGAGAAAGACCACATTTGAAAATAATCTGGATCAAACTGGAGTTAAACTTTTCTGAAGAAATTCATTCAGTGCCTCCCTATAGGAGAAGTCAACGAGGAGTAGCTCGGAATGTTGTTTGCTGCTCCATTCTGAATCCCCTCTCTTTGTTCTGGCCATGTGACCCAGGATAGAGTGGCTATGAAGGCATTGGAAAGAATCCCAGAAATTATGCTGCTCATACTTTGTTATGCTTTTCAATCTAATGGAATGTTTGAAAGAATATTTAAAGAGGCTTGGGCCTCTCATCAGCAGGATAATTCTTTGAAAACAGAAGGGAATGAAACCAAATTTGTATGGTGAGAGAAATTGGCAAAAGAAACCTTGAGCCAAAACTAGCCAGGACTGTTGACTCCTCCATTGTATGCTGTTGTTCTTCCTTCCTTCTAATCAAACAATCCAGCATGGAAAGTGTGCAATCTCCAAGTGTATAGAAGTATAAAACACAAAAACATAATGCAGAGACATTAAAAGGAGAGAGCTTCAACATGTTATTTCATTACCCAGAGGAAAATGCTATATTCTTTCAGATGGTTTAAATGATGACTTGAATGCTCTCATTAAGATAAACAGAATTTCTACCTATGACTTTCCAAGTCTACAGCTCATGAAGAACCATCAGCCAGTCTGTACTTTCTCTTTTTCATCAATTGTAAAAAGCAGATAACTGTTAACCAATCAGTGTTTACTTCTGTCCAGTTAATGAATATTGCATCTCAACCTTCCATCATGCTTACACATACGTCGCTGTCTGCTGTCATAGAATGAATTGATAGTGTTTGCAAATAATTATCCAATCAGAGTAGTCTCTCTGATTCAATCCTAAAACCCAATAATCTTTTCTGTTAAGAACATAGGCATCTGGAACCCAGTTATATGAAAATGGTAAAAACATAAAACTTGGTCTTTTGTACCTGTATCTGTATTTGAAGGTGTCTTAGTTTCTCACATGCATACATAAGCTAGATAGCTTGCATTTTGACGTTATGATATGCTGCTTTACTCCTATAGAAGTTCAAATGTGTGTTGGGAGATGTAGAGAGAGTAGAGAGAGACAGGTTTTGTGTGTGTGTGTTTGTGTGTGTGTGTAATGTATTTTTGCTGATAATGAAAAGGGAGATTAGTATAGATCTATTTTAAGCTTATTTTGCTCTGATCAGCTAGTTTAGGGGATTTGAACCTGGGGAGTCTGCCTGTAAGGCAGTAGCTTTAACCTCTAGACCACAGGTTCTCCTCCTCTCAGCTTGTACAAGGGAAGATATGTGTGTGTGTGTGTGTGTATGTGTGTGTCTCTGTGTAACATGTTTTGGTATTTGGGTATACCAGGGTGATTTAATAAAACACCCACACCCCCACACACCCCAAGGGTTCCGCAAGGGCCAGCCAGGGGTTCCGCGACTTAATTAGAAAAAAAACCCCTGACTAGGAGCAGCAGCAGCCCTCGCCGCCCCCCTCTGCCTTACTCCGCTTTTGCTTCCTCCTCCTCCCAGAATGCTTATTCGAGGGCACTGTTCCCTCTAAGGTGGGCAGCCATGCACCCAAAAATGAACCCCCACTGAAGTAAACCCAGAGGCAGGGTTGGTTAGAACGGTACTTTTATTCAGCTCAGCATAGGTAAGTGACTTTCAGCGAGTACCGTCTGCTCTGCTTGGGAGAAACCGCTTCTTTTATACATTTGCGGTTCCCACCAAAGCAAGAGCAGGGCGCGTCTGAGCCAATCAGGAGCGACTTCCTGATTTCCAGCTCAGACAGCGCTTTAGTAAGAACAAACTATTTACAGAGATACAAGGTAGCCATTACAGGATACAACACCCCTCCCTCCTTAGTTGGATGCATCCATCACGAAAGCCATGTGACGAAATCGTCCAATCTGTTGGGTCGCCGCGAGGCTCGCTCTGACCTGCGCAGTTCAGTTGCGTCCTCGCTATCGGCGGTGGAGGTTGGCTCGCTGTTGCTTCCCCGGCACGGCTGGGGCCTAGTTTGGGCTCCGGCCTGTTGATTCGGCCTGGTCGGCATGACGATGGCTTCGGAGGAGGACGATGGTTCGGCGTCGCTGGAGGATTCCCCCTGACCCGATAAGTCCATTTGAATGTCTAGTAAATCGGGTTGCGAGTTGCAGTCTGCTGGAATGGGAGAGTTTTTGTCAGCGGTTTGCTCCAGGGGGTTTCCCAAGCGTTTCCGAATGTGATCAATGTGCCGTTTCCACATTCGGCCATCCTCCAGTTTCACCAAATATCTTTTTGGAGCAGTCTGCTTAACAACAATTCCTTTCATCCAGTTTACACGTCCATCAAAATTTTTCACAAATACATTTTGTCCCAAATACATTTGTCTTTCCGGGTTTACATATATTGGGTCATTAGTACAAAACCTTGGGTGTAACCTATGTAGTGGGGACCTTAATTTCCTTCCCATTAGTAACTCAGCAGGACTCACGTGCGTGTGAGAGTTTGGGGTAATGTGCTGGGTTAGAACTGGTCCAAATTCTGTTGTACATCTCCTGGGCCTGACCTGCGTAATGCTTCCTTTGCCACGCGAACATAACGTTCCACCAACCCATTAGCCCAGGGCGAGTAAGGTGAGATGAGTGCATGTCTGACCCCTAGGTTATCTAAAAATAATTCAAACTGCCTGGCCGTTAATTGAGGCCCATTGTCAGACACTAGGATATCGGGGCAACCATGGGTAGCGAACAGTCTGCGCAAAACCTTGATGGTGGCACTTGTGGTTATGTTGTTCATTGCTATGATTTCCACCCATTTGGAAAATGCATCAACCACTATTAGGAAATATTGTGACCCCACTGGCCCTGCAAAATCAATATGGACCCGTGACCAAGGTCCTGCAGGTTGCTCCCACTCTGCTGGAGTTGTTTTGGGGGGGTTAGGCCGTGACTCTTGGCATGGGTCACATTTGGCTACCCAATTTTCAATATCAGCATCCAAACCCGGCCACCATAAATGCCCTCTAGCTAGGCCTTTCATCCTGACAATCCCAGGATGGCCCACATGTAACATTTCAAGTACCTTTTCCCTTAGGCTTTTAGGAACGATCACTCTATCCCCCCACAATAGACAACCTTTTACATATGACAATTCAAGTCTTTTGGTTTTGAAGTCACACAATTCAGGTTTCACAGAGTCATATTGCCATCCTTTTAGTACACAGTTAACCACCTGTTTTAGGATTGGATCTTGCTGCGTATGTGCAGCCACTTCCCTTGCAGTAGTTAGTGGGTTGTCTTTGAGCTCTATCATTAAGACATCCGCAGAAGGGGCAGGGTCCTCCACTAACTCTGCCATGGGGCACCTACTGAGGCCATCTGCGTGGTTGATGGTTTTACCCCCTTTATGGATGAGCTCGTACTGGTATCCTGAGAGGAAAAGGGCCCATCTGATTAATCTTGGGGACATAAATGGAGGAGTAGGCTTGTTGGGGGCTAAAAGGCCTAATAAGGGCTTGTGGTCGGTAACCAATTCGAAGTTCCTCCCAAAAAGGTAATTATGAAACTTTTTTACTCCTGCCACTAGAGCTAGAGCCTCCTTATCTAGCTGGCTATAGTTCCTTTCAGTATTGGTCATCGTTCTGGAAAAGAAAGCAATTGGGGCCTCTGTTTTGTTAGGCAAAACGTGAGCCAAGACTCCTCCCACGCCGTACGGGGAGGCGTCGCACGTAAGCCTGATAGGTAGCGAAGTACTATACTGGACTACCACACTTTTAGAGGTCAATAATTGTTTTATTTGTACAAAGGCTTCGTGTTCAGTTCTCCCCCATGTCCAAGGGGTTTCTTTCTGTAGCAAACGGTGTAGAGGCTCTGCTGCTGTTGCCTTCTGTTTTAAAAAAACGGAGTAAAAGTTAAGAAGGCCTAAAAAGGCTTGCAATTCAGTCTTATTTTGTGGCTCTGGGGCTTCTCTAATAGCTCTCAGTTTCTCAGTGGTGGGGTGGATACCTTCCTTGTCGATTTTGTACCCTAGGAATTCTACACTGTTGGTTCCCCATACGCATTTATCAGGCTTAATTCTCAACCCTTTGTCTTGAAGTCTCTGGAGTACTTCCCTAATCCTTTTGTTGAGCTGTTCTTGGTTTTCCCCTGCAATTAAGATGTCATCAAAGTAGGGAATGGCCCCTTTAATCCCTGATAACAATCTTTCCATTATGCTTTGGAATATCCCTGGGGCTATGCTTACTCCAAACTGTAATCTGGTACATTTAAAGGCACCCCTGTGGGTCACAATCGTTTGCGCGTTTGCTGTCGCTTCATCGACCGGCAGTTGCTGATAAGCCTGGGTGAGGTCGATCTTTGCAAACCTTTTCCCTTCCCCCAGGGAGTGCAGGAGTTGTTGTACCACTGGAATGGGGTAAGGGTGATGTTGGAGGGCCTTATTTAGCGTAGATTTGTAGTCAGCGCAAACTCTTAAGGAACCATCCGGTTTTAGAGGGGTGACTATGGGTGTTTCCCATGGTCCCTGCTCCACAGGAACTAAAATGCCCTGGCTTATGAGCTTATCCAGCTGTAGGTCAAGTTTGGGGAGTAGCGGAAGGGGTACCCTGCGAGGTTTGAGCCGGACAGGTGGGACCTTGGGATCGATGGAAAACGAGATAGGGGGCCCTTTATACGACCCCAAGGTGGGGCTAAACACTTCAGGGAACTCTTGTAAAAAGTTAGGCATGCTATCACAGTAAACATTGCAAATACCAGAAATTTCAATTCCCAAAGGTTCCATCCAAGCCAACCCCAGGAGAGAGTGTTTAGCCCCTGTAACAACAATCATGGGTAGGGTACATTTAACATTCTTAAATACGATAGGTACATTCACTTTGCCCAGAACAGAGATTATCCCCCCTTGAAAATCTCTAATTACCAACGAGGTTTGCAATAGTTCAGATTTAGACAGGCTAGGCATGTACAATTTAAGCTTTTCCCATGGCATAATGGTGTATTTAGACCCCGTGTCAAGTTCCATAGAACATGGCTTGTTATTTAAAAGTAAAGAAATAACAATCTTGCCCCCATTTTCTGTTGCCGTGGTATTCACGGAAAATTGAGTGTTACCTCTTGAGTAGTCGCGGTTAGCGGATGAGTAGTTCTTACGGCTCGAAAAACGAAAAGGTCGATTTTCTCGCGGTTGAGGTGTTTGATTCTGGGGTCGTTGGTGGCGCGGTGTGGAGAAGGTTTCCTCTGGTGCAGATGCTCTACAGGCTTCGGCAATGTGGCCCCGTCGGTTGCAGCGGCGGCATATGGCGTCCCGGAAGGGGCAACGTTGGCGCTGATGGTTTCCTCGGCAGCCGGCGCAGGGGGTGGAGGGGTGAGGAAGTCTGTGTTGTCTCGGCTGGTCTTGCAGCAGGAAACAGCTGTCCTCGTTGCGAGCATACATTCAAACAATACAGTGTACCATCTAATTTTCCATGAATAAAATGACGTATTTTGTTAGTAACTAATATCAATCATCAAAAAAGTTGCAAAAGGTTTTTTTCTAATTTTGTCATCTACTTACATACATTTCCTTTTAATTAAATTCCCTCCTTAATGTTCCTTCAAAAAAATACACCAATTTTTCTTCTAACTTATTAACCATTATGCCAAAGTGCTTCCTTACTTTCTTCATACATTTTTCTATAAACCAAGAAAACCTTGTATAGCCAATCAGATGCTAACAAAAGAAAATTAAAAACAAAAAATCCTGTAGCTTTTAGATGGAAAAAATTGGGGTCTTGCCTTGAAGGGGGATAAAAAGTACCAGTACACAGTACAGGTTCCACCAAAAATCTGACGACACCAAAGGGTTCCCCTGAAGAAAAAAGGTTGAAAAACATGGTATTATATAGTCAACATGAACAAATCCTGTGATCTTCCACTATGACCCTGACTCTTTAGCTAAAGCTCAGCTAACCTTACTCCATGACATAAATGTCAGAAACACCAATGACTATGACCTGTTATTTAATGTGCTTGTCTGAAAGGGGACAAAAAAATTACTTGAGAATAATTGACAGGCAGATAAAATATCCATCTTCATCATATAAAGGGAAACAGTTATAAGACATTTACCGTATAGGTGTTTCCTGATGGATTTTTAACTGCTTCTTTCTATAAGCACAATGGATTTTATTGATTTTATTGGGGATATTTGCCCACTGACTCCAATAATGAGAAACACTCCCAGTTTCTGGAATGAAACTGTTGTATTTGGTCTAGTAATTAAGATATGAGACTAGAAACCATTACCTGTGAATTCTAGTCCCACTTTAGATATAGAAGCTGGCTGGGTGACTTTGGACCATTCACAAATTCTCTCAAGCCAACTCACCTCGCAGGGTTCTTGTGCAGCAAATAGGAGGAATAATATATATGTCCATCATTTTAAGTATTTATTTTGTAAGTGGTTTGTTAGGGGTTGGGCAGGATGCTTAGTTTATGTGTTAAAAATGGTTCTGACCCATTGAAATGTGTTTTATTTAGGGGTGACATTCAAAATTTTCCCCTACTGTTTCTGTGGGCATGGCTTGGTGAGCATGGCAGGGCAAAATCTCCATTCCCTCCCCACTCTGCGCCAACCAAACTATACAAAATTTTCGCTACCAGTTCTACAGAAACTGTCTGGACCTACTGAATTTCAACCCTGGTTTTATTGTTTGTTCATATTATTTTTTTACTAAGATAAATGTAGTTCTTTCTCACATAGTTCTTTCTCACATACAAAGCCATCTTGGTGTAGTAGTTAAACCATGAGACTAGAAACTGGGATACTGAGAGCTCTAGTCTCACCTTAGGCGTGAAACCAGCTGGGTGACTTTGGGCCAACTCTGTCTCAATTTAAGAAGCAGATTTATTTGCAAGATTTTTTAAATCTTGCAAATAATGCTTCAGATTCAAGGCAATCCACCAGGAGTCAAATATTGATGTGAAGGCTCTTTATTTGTAGATTTATTTTGTATACAATATGGGATTATCTGTCAGAGAGGAGAAAAACTTTGCAGTTTTTCACCTGTCACTTTTCAAATGCAAATCAGCTACTGGATTTTGTTTTTAACAAAGAGATTCCAAAAATCATGATTTCACTAAAATATTAGTGTTACTCTTCCATAGCAACACATCTTGTAGAGTTGTAAGTATGGCAGATTTTTCAACCAGCATTCACTAGGAATGAAATGAAAGAGCTAAAATTGCTTTAAATTCTTACTTTTTCCTTTACATCTTCTATATGGATCATGTTCTTTGCTTCTGTTTATTTTATCTTAAGGCGCAACTTACAAAAGTCAAGATGGCAGCCATCACCATACAGTACTTGATCAGCCAAGATCATGCAGTAAAAGTCCAATAACTGTTTTCAGGCTTCACATGGTAAACAGGGGCAGGCAGGGTTTTGGTCACCTGGTTTTGGCCATTATTTTGATTTTTTTAAAACCTGCCTTTGCAGATGCTCTTGCTTGCCTTTTAACTATATATGACCTTAGTTTTAGGCTCTGAAAATAATTGTGGGTTTTTATTTATTTATTTGTTTATTTTATTTTGTCAAGTACGTATTGGTAGTATATATAGATATAATGCTGTTCCTTCTCTCTGCACTAGGTCTTGTCTAACAAGCAGTACTTTGGGATCTCAAGAAAAAGAAATGCTTCAGAACATGTAGGAACATGCACATAATTATTTTCCCAAATGTGCATTGAAGAGAAAGTGCAGACAGATCCTGCACCCTATATAAGCATCTGCTCCAAAGCAACCTTTTGGCCTTATATCCAAGGAACTGTACTTCCATAATATCTAGAGTCATACGTTGCCTTTCTTAAACTTCTGTGACCAGGTGCCAAATTGCACCAGAATATGTAAAGCTACTCACTCTGGTCTGATTTCTTAATCTTAACAATATTGCTGGAACACTTGCTTGTTTTTAGAGCAGCTCTCTGGATTAGCTGTTACATCGACAACCGGATTTCCCTTTTAGTATGGCCATATTGACTCTAAGTAGCTTCAAAAGCATTGTTTCTATATACAGTGGTACCTCAAGATACGAACCCCTTGTCTTACGAACAACTCGTGATACGAACCCGGGGTTCAGAAAAATTTTGCCTCTTCTTACGAACTTTTTTCGAGTTACGAACCGGCGTTTGGAGACTGCTGGGAAGCCTCGCGGCTGTTTTAAAAGGTAACAGCTGGGCGGCGGGGGGGGGGGTGCTGGCAAGCCCCCCAGGCTGGCTGCGACCTTTTAAAACACCCGCGCCGCTTCGCAGCTGTCTCCTGAAGCCGAACGCGGAAGTTCGGCTTTGCCATTCGGCTTCAGAAGACAGATGGGAAGCGGCGCAGCTCTTTTAAAAGGTCGCAGCTGGCCTGGGGGGCTTCCCAGCACCCCCTGAACCCCGGGGGGTGCTGGGAAGCCCCCCAGGCTGTCTGTCACCTTTTAAAACAGCCGTGCGGCTTCCCAGCAGTCGCCGAAAGCTGGTTTTTTGCGGGGGTTTTTTTGGTTGCACGGATTAATTGACTTTACATTGTTTCCTATGGGAAACAATGTTTCGTCTTACGAACCTTTTGTCTTACGAACCTCCTCATTGCACCAATTAAGTTCGTATCATGAGGTATTACTGTATCTCAATTGCTCAATTTTTGTAGCTCTTTCTTAAACACTTATTTGTGGTGCACTCTAAGCAAAATACTCCTTTGCTTCTGCAAAATAATTTTATTCTTTCATTTTGGAACACATGTATATAAGTTGCAGCAAAGGCTCTCAGTCTCTTCTTGGGGAAAACTGATGCCAAATGTTTGAGGTAAGTAACTGATTGTGTGATCTACAGCCCCTTCCCAGCACAAAAATACCAGCATTTGCTAATTATTGACATTACTTGGAATTGCTTATGCCTGGCCTGAGACACCAAGAAAATAAGGATGAACAAATGTCCTTAGAAGATTTCTAGCAATAGTGTAAATAATTCAAAATTTTTGCATTTGAATTGCTATAGTATCTTAGGATCTTTTGCATTTACTTATTGATTGAAATTTTTCAATCAATAAGCATGGTTGCAATTAACCATTAAGAAAATTACCTATAGCTAGCAATGACTAGCACACTAAAATCTATTTTACCCTTTTTTAAACCGTGATGAAACAGTTAGCTGAAAATTTTCTATTTCTGCTTAATTCTGTACTTTAAAAATAGCGAAACAAGAGGTTTTTTAAAATATATATATATATCTGAGAATAAGGGTTCTGTATTGTGTGGCAGTAACTTTGAGAGCTTATAAATTCCCATGATTTGCCACAGAGACAACAGGATATACTTAATCTTAAAAGGAATTATGCAACATTTGGAATGCTAAGGTTGTGACAGGCCATTCCAAGTACCACAATTCAGAAGGAGTTGTCATCTCTCCTGTTTTGATAAAGAGGATCTGCCTAATGAGTACATTGTCAACATGTCATGCCATCACTACATTTGTACAATACTTCTTCTAGGATGCAAAATTTCTGTCTCAAAGAAGATGCTATTGCTGTTGTAGGGCTTTACAGATAAAAGCTATTCCCTAATGGGACCCAAATAATATTATACAATGAGTTTTTAGTGAATCATTGACTAAGACTGGGATTACATAGTTTTACTCATTTAGTTTATGAGGCGCTATCAAATTGGGCCTTTCTTTGTTAACATAATGCATCTTTATCTCTTGTAATTATCAACTCTTCAAGGACATTCTAGTGATCTTAATCCTCTTCATGCATCATATCAGTTGGTTTTGTTCTTTTATTTCCCTGAAATTTGCTTCATATATAGTACACTGCTCAAAAAAAATAAAGGGAACACTTAAACAACACAGTATAGCTTCAAGTAAATCAAACTTCTGTGAAATCAAACTGTCCACTTAGGAAGCAACACTGACTGACAATCAATTTCACATGCTGTTGTGCACATTCAGCTTTGTACAAAATTCAATGAGAATATGTCATTCATTCAGATTTAGGATGTATTATTTGAACGTTCCCTTTATTTTTTTGAACAGCATATTTTTACTCAATCTATTATCCACTCACATACAATATACAGTGATACCTCGTCTTACAAACGCCTCGTCTTACAAACTTTTCAAGATACAAACCCGTGGTTTAAGATTTTTTTGCCTCTTCTTACAAACTATTTTCACCTTACAAACCCACCGCCGCTGCTGGGATGCCCCGCCTCTGGACTTCCGTTGCCAGCAAAGCACCTGTTTTTGCGCTGCTGGGATTCCCCTGAGGCTCCCCTCCATGGGAAACCCCACTTCCGGACTTCCGTGTTTTTGTATTGCTGCAGGGGAATCGCAAAAACACAGAAGTCTGGAGGTGGGGTTCCGTGTTTTTGTGATGCTGCGATTTCACTGATGCTCCCTTCGCTGGGAAACCCCACCTCCGGACTTCCGTTGCCAGCGAAGCGCTCGTTTTTGTGATGCTGGGATTCCCCTGTTGGGATTCCCCTGCAGCATCGCAAAAACACAGAAGTCCAGAGGTGGGGTTTCCCATGGAGGGGACCCTCAGGGGAATCCCAGCAGCGCAAAAATGGGCGCTTCGGCTGGCAAAAGGGGTGAATTTTGGGCTTGCACACATTAATTGCTTTTTCATTGATTCCTATGGGAAACATTGTTTCATCTTACAAACTTTTCACCTTAAGAACCTCGTTCCAGAACCAATTAAGTTTGTAAGACAAGGTTTCACTGTACACAAAGTTACAAACTATATGAATTTCTGCTTGGTGGCCATCACATCAAAGAGCAGTCATCTTTTATTTGGTCCATTAATTTGACTTCTTTTTGTAACCCATGGTATTCTATGAATTTTTCCAAATCCATAATTTGAATGGTTCTATTTTCTTTTTGTCTTTTCAAGCCATTCATTACTACAATAAAATCTATTTTAATGGATTAATCGGAAGAAAAGTATTTTATTCATTGATGTCTATTTAGTACAAAAGTACATCAAATAAGAATTTTAAAGAATTTGCTTAATAATATAATTCTACAAATTATGTTATTTGAGTCAACTCACACAATTTACACAATGATTGCATCCCACAACTGACACAAATTGTTCTATTTGCATACTTCTATATCATTTGCATAATGCTATCAGTACGCAAGTGACACAATTGGCAGGAGTGATGTAATTTGCATCGTTTGCAAAATATTTTCACTATGTAAATAATTGCAGAAATCTGCCCCATTGTGTTTGAAATCCATTATATCAAGTTCCACTAAGATATGATTTCTTTCAATTATTCTGATTTTTGTTGTCATAGAAATATCCTTATCCTTCAGGATTTCAAATTAATTGTCATTCCTGCCTTTACTATAATTAATTTCCCCTTTAATTATTCAATACACTCTCTTGACACCAAGATGATGAAATATATCATGTTTTCATTTCTTCACTATTACGTTTGAGTTCATCAAGAGTGATTCAGGTGCTGACCTAGAAACCAGGAAGCTGTGAATTTTAGCCATGAAATCTGGTTGATTTTGGGCCAGTTGCTCTCTCTCAGCTCAACCTACTTGAAGGGTTGTTGAAATGGGGAAAATAAGAGGAGAAAGCAATATTTGCTACCTTGAGTTACATATAAAGTAATAAAAGAAGGATTTTAAAAATATGATAAAAATGCTGGTTCACTTAGTTTTTGATTTCTCAATATTAACAATAACCCATATTTAACCATTTATTTTTACTTTGCTACTGAGGTATTTAAGACTTTTTTTACTTTCAAAATAGCATCATCTGGACATTTCAGGGAGCTATGTCATTTCTTCCAATCCTATTATTTTTTATATTACATTTGCTTCACAATTTAAACGGATGCATTCTTGTTCCATTCCCACTTTTAAATCAATATTTTCAAACATATTTCTTATAGAAGTAGTTCCTTGTCAGTTGCAACAATGCCCCCTCAAATAATTACATATTCAATAATTCGAGTCCATGGAGAGGGGAGGCATATAAATCCAATAAATAAGTAAATAAATACATATTCATTACATATACCAGTGATGGCGAACCTATGGCATGGGTTCCACGGGTGGCACATGAAGCCATATCTGCTGGCACACAAGCTGTTGCCCTAGCTCAGCTCCAACATGCATGTGCATGCCAGCCAGTTGATTTTTGGCTCACACAGAGACTATGGGAGGGCGTTTTCAGCTTACAGAAGGCCTCCAGGAGAATGCGGGAGGGCATTTTTGCCCTCTCCAGGCTCCAGGGAAGCCTCTACAGCCTGGATAGGGCAATAAACAAGCCTACTGGGCCCCCCAGAAATTGAGAAACGTGCCATTTCTGGCCACCAGAGGGCCTCCAGGGAGAGGGGGCATTGAATTATGGATGTGGGCACTCACGCATATGTAATAGTGGGTGTGCACACATGTTTGGCACCCATGGGAAAAAAGGTTCACCATCACTGACATATACTGTAGGTAAATTTCCTTCTTAAGTTCTCTTACTCTCACCATTATCTATCTTGTGTTAGTTATCCAATTTGCTTTACTGAAACTTGCTTGTTCATATGGATTTGCTATATTTTTTTAAATAAAACTTTAGCCAAAAATTTGCTTGCATGAGGAATTACTGTGATATGCAATCTCTTTCATCTATCTTTTTGGGTATAGGCAGTTATGCACTAATCATTTACATACATTGATTTTATATACATTTTTATATACATATACCATTCTCATATTTATTGATAGAAAACTATTAGCATTTTAACTGCTGTTTAACTGCCTCTTATCAGTGAGCATTTCTATGCCTTTGCATTGCACTTTTCCCAAAATAGTTTATCTCTACAATTGTTTATTTCATTCTACAATTTCATTTCAGATAGTCTTCCACTCTTATTTAATCTAATTTAATTTTGTTAGACCTCGTCCATGATTATTCTTGACTAGTCCTATGTTAAGTGTAACATTTCATATGATTTCTATTTTTTCTTTAAAAATACCTCAGGTTTTTGTTACTTTCTTCTGTATGTTAATATTCTTAACTTAGCTATTGCCCTTTCTTGTTTCATATACAAAGTCTGTGTTCAGTGGTTATATATCCATGTTCCCCAATAATTTTATCCCCTGCTTTCTTAGCTATCATAGTAGCTTGGTCTGAAAATCATTTGGAGGATTCCCTCCACGAACAGTTGGGAAATGTTTCCTCACTTCATTTTTCATAATCCGTCTTATCTATTCCAAGAGCTTATTATTTACATTTTACGAATCTGTTTCAAATACCTAAATCTGCACATACATTGTTTTCTGTTTACTATTGTTTTAAGAACCTCCCCCCCCCAAAAAAAATCTGTGTTTAATAGCAGCTGGTCATTCAATAATCTAGTTTTCCCAGAAAGCCAAAGCAAAACAGCTAACAAATTCCCTTGTTAAATTTGAGTGTGCCGGATGGATTTTAGAAGGCCAGGAACTGTGCCAATGTACCCAGTTTCAATGAAGTTACTGTATAGTCTTAAAATGCTTCAGTTTGTATAATTATCATATACATTCTTCCACGTAACTTTCACATTGTTCATGTTAGTATTATGTACTTTGCTCAAGATACAGAGGTCTCTATATCATTAAGATTAAACAGATGAACTTCATGTCAAATGAACATATTTGTTCTAAGGACCCAGAAGCACAACAAATTGTCACATCTAGTTTGGCTACAAACTGGACCCAAAAGACATGAGTGTTATAAAAATTAGGGCCCAAATATTTTTAATGTCTTTATCCTTCCCAAGATTATTACAGGACAAGCAAGTTCCTGCAGAAAGGCACATGAATAATATTATCTGCTGGAGGCTTATTCTCACACTCTTACAGTGAAATGCATGACCTCTAGAGGAGGGAGCATGCCATTGTTGGCTTCAGAACATTTTGCTGATAGAAGGAGAATTTGTTGTCTGCTCCCCCCATTAGTAGAAACTAATAGGGAAAAAAAGCACAAAGAGAAGGTGTAAAGAACTTTTCTCAGAATATTTTGCACAGGAATGAATTTAAATAAAACTATGATTTCAGCTGAGGACAACACTCTTGTATGTCTTATATACCATGGAATATAAATAAAGAATATACATTCATTAACCTTCTTAAAAAGAAAATATAAATTGCCAGGTCTCTGTTCTTCAAAGCAGATGACTTTTTTTATGACAATGAAGAAAATTATATTCCGTACATGCAATGGTCCTGGTTTTGAAGACCATCTGATTAAGTTAGTCCTTCCTCTTTGGAGGTTACTTAAATTAAGCAGAAAGTAGGAAAGACCTTCAAGCATATTTTATAGCAATAGAAGTTAGAACTTATACTGCTGCACAGTGCTTTACAGCCCTCTCTAAGCAGTTTACAGAGTCAGCCTATTGGCTCCAACAATCTGGGTCCTCATTTTATGCACCTCGGAAGGATGGAAGGATGAGTCAACCTTGAGACGCTCAGAACTGAACTCCTGGAGTGAGCAGTGAGTTAGCCCTGCAGTACTGCATTCTAACCACTGCATCACCACACTTCTTAATTTTTAAGAATAATTTTAATAATTTAAGAATTTAATTTTACGAGAATAAAAGCAACGTTTATGATTCTTTTGGGCTTGGGGAGAAAGTTAGTATATCATTGGGAATAATGTCGGCATTTTCTTTTCATTGAAGTAATTTTCTAAACTAAATTTAGTTTAGAACTAAACAAGACAGATAGAATTCAGCAGAAGTTCAACATGAAGGAGAGTGCTTAGGATCTCTTCTACTTGACAAATCACAGAGGGCAGAGTCATGTAAAGCAGGCTGCCCGGGTCCAATGATTGTAATTGTACTGCAAGACAAAGAATATTTACAGCAGCGATTGAGTATATATTATATTGTTACTGCATTTCATTTGCTTGTTTATTTATTTCATAGCATTAATAGACCAAATCTTGCCAGCTCCAAAAAAAACAAACAAGTAGCAAACATAATACAATAAAACATCACAAATAAACCAGAAGCATAAAATCCAATCTCCTCAGCAGATGGGAAGGCCCGCATTTCTCAACCCACTATTAAAACTTTGCAGAGCAAGTTTTCACAGAATATGTTGTCCTTTGTGAAGGTACAGTTTGTACAATGTCTCAATCTCAGGGAGTTGCTGTCTTTCCCAAAAGGA
Source organism: Erythrolamprus reginae (assembly GCF_031021105.1). Lineage (NCBI taxonomy): Eukaryota > Metazoa > Chordata > Lepidosauria > Squamata > Dipsadidae > Erythrolamprus > Erythrolamprus reginae. Next base: position 64,052,440 of record NC_091950.1, read on the forward strand.
GAAGAAAGTTCATTGTAGGTTGTATCCACTGGAATCCAGAGATTTCAATTCAGTTGTCACCAGTGTTTTTGGCTCATTAAAATCCCCTTTCTAGTTGACAATGTTTTGGCATCCATAACACATGTGTGACCCATGCTTTCTAACCATGCGTGAACACACTTAATCCTATGATGGAAAATGAACTTCATAGATCCAGGAAAACAAAGGTCTTTATTCTGTCAAGTAAATACATCTGTTTCTTCACATTCAAAAGAACACTCATGAGAGCAACATTCAGTGCCTACTCTTGATGCTAGTGAAGAATCTTTCTTACATGGAACATTTCTATATTGGCTCAGAGGTTGCCATACAGTCCATTACTTATCTTGTTTCCTTTATTGTACTTACCACTCACTGTGATAATTGGTCAGAAATTGAAGTAGTCCATTTATACGTTTCAGGCTCTTAAAAGGAGATGGGGAGATAGGTAGCAAAATGTTGATTAATTGGTAGTGTCATTATAAGAGTATTTGAAGATCATAATCCAAGACAATGAAAAGTAACCCATTCCAGATGTTTTTTATTGTTATTGTATATCGCGCTGCTATATTTCGTAAGGCCTGGCTACAAATAAATAAATAAATAAAATGGAAATAAAAATGGATGTTCTATAATTTTAGTTTCAGTCAGTAGGACATCTAGTGACTCTATGATTTCCTTCCTTTCCTTCCTCCCTTCCTCACATTCTCCCAAAATCATGACTGCCCACTTGATAAAGATACATTAAGAAAAGATTATACAGGTTATTTAGATTTTTAAATGTTTTTTTATTCTTAATATTTGATATCTTCTAATATGACTCAAAATTGACAGAGTGCTTTGAAATTAAAAGGGTATGGTTATATAAATGAGTTTTATCACTTCTCACATATGAGCTGAAGAAGAAAAATAAGAAAGTCTAGCTTCCTTTTGAAAAAAAGCACTTATGGGATTTTCACATTGGACTTTACAGAAACATAGAAACATAGAAGTCTGACGGCAGAAAAAGACCTCATGGTCCATCTAGTCTGCCCTTATACTATTTTCTGTATTTTATCTTAGGATGGATATATGTTTATCCCAGGCATGTTTAAATTCAGTTACTGTGGATTTATCTACCACGTCTGCTGGAAGTTTGTTCCAAGGATCTACTACTCTTTCAGTAAAATAATATTTTCTCATGTTGCTTTTGATCTTTCCCCCAACTAACTTCAGATTGTGTCCCCTTGTTCTTGTGTTCACTTTCCTATTAAAAACACTTCCCTCCTGGACCTTATTTAACCCTTTAATATATTTAAATGTTTCGATCATGTCCCCCCTTTTCCTTCTGTCCTCCAGACTATACAGATTGAGTTCATTAAGTCTTTCCTTATACGTTTTATGCGTAAGACCTTCCACCATTCTTGTAGCCCGTCTTTGGACCCGTTCAATTTTGTCAATATCTTTTTGTAGGTGAGGTCTCCAGAACTGAACACAGTATTCCAAATGTGGTCTCACCAGCATTCTATATAGCGGGATCATAATCTCCCTCTTCCTGCTTGTTATACCTCTAGCTATGCAGCCAAGCATCCTACTTGCTTTCCCTACCGCCTGACTGCACTGTTCACCCATTTTGAGACTGTCAGAAATCAGAAAGTGTAAATAAGTCACAATCTATAATATCACTCAGAGATATTTTCCCATTTAAATTGTTTATGGGACAATTTTTAGTCTCCACTTAGGTTTTTCTCCCCAAACTTCTGCAATATACTGGTCTTTCTTTATATCTACCCTTGTAGCATTGTTACAATGACCATGATTTTACTGATCCTAGGTACTGTACTCATCATCAAGAATTTTGGTCTACCAGGCCTACACCCAAAAGAACAGCTCTTATTCTTACTGTCAGCAGCTGATACTATATTCTGTCCAATAAAATTAATAGGCAATTGACAGAATTCTTTGGAGAGAGAAAAAATATGTTAGTGAAAAAAATTACTGATTTGGATTACAGATATTTTAAAGGGAAAAGGGCTCTGGTTGTCATACTATTATTGCATTTTGTACCTCCCCTCCTTTATATCTTTATATTTTAAAGTTTTTTTTCCTGTCATAAATTTAAATATGGCAAATTAAAACTATACAGTATTTAACAGACAAATGAAGTTAAAAAGAAATGGAGGAGCTTGAAATGAGCAGATCCATTATTGACAAAACCTTTTAAAGGAAAAAAATCTTATTATCGTTGTTGTTATTGTTGTTGTTGTTATTGTTATTATTATTATTATTTAGATTTGTATGCCGCCCTTCTCCGAAGACTCCAGAGACCTTTTTTTAAAAATTGAGTTGAAGTTACAAAACTCAGAAAATATTAAGGTAGAATTTATAAAATGCTTTTTGGATCCTTTCTCCCCCCTTTTAGCCCAGTCAGATAATAGTATCTATGAATTATGGCTGACCTTGAAAACTAAGCAGAGTATGTTACTGAAGGACCTGTCAGAATATCTTAAAATTGTAGATTAGATTGGGAATTTAAATAAAATAAAACTAAGAAATAATGGCAAATCATTTTCATATATGACCATGATGTTGCCAGGAACCAAGTACAGTATTTGAAAAAGAATTCACCATTTTACTCTTTTATTTCAGCCACAGCTTGAAGGGAAAATTAAAAGCAATTTCTAAAGAGCCACAGATGGAAAGGATCCCATCCAAAGTATGGTAAAGTATTTGAATAAGAAAGATCACTGTCATTCAAAGTAATAAAAACAATTAAAGCAAAATCCCAAGGCTTATTTCAATATTTTGGTTCCCTCTTCACATTCCTGCTTATTTGGCCTATGGATGGGGGAAAACAAAGAATGACTGACATGGATTAAGGTAGCAAACATTCTGCTAGCCTCTCAACATCTTAATAGCTAAACCGCCACCGTGAATCTTGTAGCTGGAATCTCCTCTTAGCCTTTATTTAATACTGATTAACTGACGTAATAATAATAATAATAATGATAATAATAATAATAATAATAATAATAATAATAATATAAGAGTTGATTAACGGACTTTATTTAGAATAATAACAACAAGAAGAACAGCCCTACATATAAAGCCTTACATGGCATCGGACCAGAATACCTTCAAGACCGCCTTCTGCCACACGAATCCCAGCAACCAATTAGGTCCCATAGATTTAGATTTAGATTTAATTGGATTTGTATGCCTCCCCTCTCCGAGGACTTCGGCCTTCTCCAGGTTCCATTGACAAACCAATGGCGTTTGGTGGGAACCAGGGGAAGAGCCTTCTCTGTGGCAGCCCCGGCCCTCTGGAATCAGCTCACCCCAGAGATTAGGACTGCCCCCAGCCTCCTTGCCTTCTGTTAACTTCTGAAAACCCACCTATGTCACCAGGCATGGGGAAATTGATTCCCCCGGCTGCCCCGCTTTATGAATGGTCTGTTGAGTTGTGTGATTGTTTTTTTAATAAGGGTTTCTTTATGTGTTCTGTTTTTAATATTGGATTTGTAGACTGTATTGTTTGTTGGAAGATGCTCTGAGTCCTTGGAGAGGGGCAGCATATAAATAAATAAATAAATAAATAAATAAATAAATAAATAAATAAATAAATAAATAAATAAATAAATAAATAAATAAATAAATAAATAAATAAATAAATAAATAAATAAATAAATAAATAAATAAATAAATAAATAAATAAATAAATAAATAAATAAATAAATAAATAAATAAATAAACAAATAAACAAATAAACAAATATAATAAATGAATGAATGAATGAATAAACAAACAAACAAACAAACAAATAAATAAAGTTGGAATGGACATTGGAGGTCTTCTTAGGCAAGAAAACCTACACCACTTCAGACAAATGGTTGTCCAACACCTGATTGATGGGTTGATTTTATATCTCAAGTTGCTCAATATATCATATATAATATTATTTTTCCTATGGATTATTGTCACAACAATCCTGTGAAATGTTGAAGAGAAAGACAGGAACTGGTGCTAGAAATTAGGCATACTTATTAGTCTTCTCTCCAATAACCATTTTTCCCGTATGTTCAATTGGTCAGAATGTTTAAGGTTTGAGAGACAGGCATGTGAAAGGATAGACCCAGTTTAATCTGATAAAATATGCCAAGTCTCTTTGATGTTGTTGTTCTTTTGTTCTAGATTCCCTTTTGGTATCAGATTGAAATCATCTTTATTCAATTATAATTAAATTATGTTTATTCAAATGTAATTTTCAAGAGGTATCATTTCACAAACACTCTTGGGAATATGCAGCAATATTTGTGCACTGAATGCATTTTGTATTTTATGTTTAGCATTTTGGTGTTTGATTCTTATAGATGTTGAGATATTGTTCTGTTTCAACAACATTTGGATGGACTGGTTAATTCGAGTGGTTCTATTGTCCAAATCATAGTTTCATACCAAATGTAATTGCCTTTCAGTCAATAAGTATCAATAGTAATTTTGTTTTAAAGTTAATTTTCTGATAATGCTACAGGGCTACATGTGGCATAAAATACCGTGCTTATTTAGAAGATACAGAAGAACAGTCATAAGAAAGTATAATAATATATAGATCTAAGATGATGGCAGGGATGCATGGGAGAAAAAGGGAATTCATTCCACCCTTTATATAGGGGCTTAGGTTGTTTTTTTTTAAGTCCATTCTATTGCTTCAGACAAGAAGGCAATTCACTATAACAAAACCTTTGGGAGGTATGTTGGTGGAGCCAACTGTTATCTGACACTGTCAGATACCTAGAGCCAGGTTTCCACAGCTACACCGAGGAGGATTCCCTAACAGATTTTATCCTGATGCAAGAGAAATCCAAAATAATTTGAGTTCCACAGGTCATCTTTCCAGAGATTTTAGCTCTGTAAGTTTGTTTGTTGTTGCTTTTTAAAGTAAAGAATGAAATAGCCATGGTGGAGATAAATTAAAAGATTATAAAATAGCATTTTTGAAGCATTTAATCTAGAAGGAATGACAATGCTGCCTTTGAAATAAAGTGTTAGTCAATGTGTTCAGTTTAAATTTGTTCTTCTCTTTCCTGTTCTTTTATTCTCCTACTTCAACAGCTGAAGTCAGACTGGGTGTTTCTTGTATTTCTTTAAATACCAAGAAGACAACAAAAGATATTTAAAACAGCTCACACTGATAGTTGTGGGAGGGAAATGCACCAGAATGTGCCCTTTTCTAGAATGTATCAGTCCTTACACCTTCTTGGAAAATACAAAGGGCAAAATAATAATGAGGAAAAGCCACAAAACAGAAAGAGATAGAGAGACATTCTAGATAATAGTATACCTTTTTTCTCTCTGTCACCATCTGTCATTTGAACATGCTTTCCCAAAGTTTGAAAGCATGTGCAAAAGACAGAAAAATGTGCATCTGAGGTATATAGTTTGTGGATATTTTTTTTTTTTGGAACAACAAAGCAACATTCTTCCCTCCCCCTCCCTTCTTGTTCTAAAAGAGGGAGGGAGGGAGGGGAGAGAGAAGAGAGAGAGAGAGAGAGAGAGAGAGAAAGTTTTGAGAATTTTACTTTTCTATTCACTGTAGTCCTGGCCAAAGTAAAGCCCTCTTTTACATTGACGTCAAGATCTTTACTAAGATTAGGGTTTCATTTCTCTATTGCAGCAATTAGCCAGGGAATGTATAAAAGGCTTGAGGGAACCAAGCGAGGACTCCAGAGGAAAAGCACTTTGTACCACAGGCAGATAGCGAGAGGCAGAGAGACGGAAGAGTGGCAGGGAGAAAGGCTGAGCAGAGCCAGCCCAGCCGGCAAGGGGAAGAGCAGAAAGTTTGTGTGCAAAGACTTTCCTCTAGAGCCCTCCCTTGATGGAAAAAAAAGTATTCTTTCACCTGATAGCTCCGGTAATAAAATGAGAAAACTATTAAAATAGGAGAAAATTAGAGGAAAGTTAGCCTGTTCTGTTTCAATTTTAGAATTATAGGCAATTGGCAGCCAGTCTCTCTCTCTCTCTCTCCCTCCCTCCCTCCTTCGCTCTCTCTCTCTCTCTGTTTAGAGGACTGCAAAGGGCTTCTGGCTAAGTAAAAACAACAGTAGTTTGAGTTAGAGTTTTTGAAAAATTAAAAGCAGCTCAGGGTGGAAAAACATTCATGTTTCTTTTCTTTTTTTTTTAAGCGGCTCTTAAAAAAAGGGAGAACTGAGCCAACTTTGAAAGAGAGCTAACGGAGCACTGTGAATTTTTTTTTTAAAAAAAGCCCCTTATGTTTTATTATTTTTTATTATTGTTTTTCATGAGGGCACACAGAGTATGAAGAGGAAACTCAGAGGAACCGTTTGAAGAAGAAAAAGAAGAAGAAGAAGAGCAAGCAAGATGGGTTTGCTAAGCATTGACCTGTTGATCACACTTCAGATCCTGCCGGTTTTTTTCTCCAACTGCCTTTTCCTCGCCCTCTATGACTCGGTGGTCCTCTTGAAGCACATGGTGCTTCTTCTGAGTTGCTCCAAGGCTGCACGTGGTGAATGGCGAAGGATGCTCACATCGGAAGGCTTGCGCTGCGTCTGGAATAGCTTTCTCCTAGATGCCTACAAGCAGGTAGGTTTGTGACAGGCATGGACTGAAGACCAAACCTCTGAAGAGAGTCCTTGGGCTCACTGCAGAGAGGTATTAAAACAGCATGTGTGTGAAGTTGATATAATGTTTACCAAATGAACACAAGGATTGTAAATATTACTATCCTAGGTATTTAGTGCAGAATGTATTAACTTCCCATCTAATTTTGGGACCATCTCATTTGTTTCATTGTTGTTTTATTAAAAGATATACATTCATATTCTAACTTAGTTGTTTGGATCTAGCTATTCTGTTTTTAAAACCTTTTTGGTAGAGATCACTTCCTGAGTAATTAATAATATTATATTAAGGTCTTAGAGATGCACTATTACCTATATTGACGATTTTCTTTGTGACCTCCAAATACTTCTTTTCCAGTGAATAGAGACACACACATATACACACAGAGGGAGTGAAAAATACTCCTGTCTTTCCTTTGTGAATATAATGATAAAGTTAGGTGAGTCCACAGATATGTAGAACTTTAGACTTAACAGACAAATTTCTGCCAGCTATTAAAATTAACCAATCCTGATAATATATGTATTGTCACTTTTTAAAAAGATAGGAAGAATTAGTAGTTCTTCACTTCACTTATTTCCCTCTGCAAAATGGAAGTAGCCATTCACTATTTTTCTGGCCTAAGTTCCATCTTTCAGATGGAAACAGTGAAGCAGGAAAGGTCATTGTCAGTTATTGAAGCAATACACATATCCCTTGCAAGAAAGTGCAGGTTGTCCTTGCATTTTGCAAGAGGAGCATACAAAATTTCCATACTTTTGGTGAATTATTGGCTGATTCCCCCCCCCCCTGAAAAAAATCATGGAGGGACTTGTCCTATTGACATCATTTTATGACTTGGTATTTCCCCAATTGCTAACAAAGAAAAAAACATAAATCCTAGAAATTGATTTTTGAAAAAAGAAAAAAAACCACTGAAAGAATAATAGCCATTTTTCAACTAGGGTGAGCATTCCATACAGAATTTGAATATAAAATTCAAAGAGACCTGTGCTATGTTGCTTCAGATAGATAAATCCAACCTTTCCATTACCTTAGATAGGAAGACACTTGCTTTTGGTTGGTATCAAAGGTGCTTTCTATTTTTGCCCAAAAAAAGTTATTCAACAAATTTTTCCATTTCTGTGGTATATGTATACTTCTGACGGATCTCTTGCACCATGGAGAGCTCCCATGGTAGTTTCATCAAGAGTAAATTGGAGTCTTAGGTACCCAGGGATAACTCTCTGCATATATTTCCCTTTAATAGGTAGAAATATTCTTTAATAAAATAACTCTCACAATGTTCAATAAACATTTCAAGATAAACAAAACATTTTTTACATTTCTGTAAAAACTTTTTTCCAATTCTGTGTAATCCTGTAATAGGAAATATTTTGCCAGAATGTTATTGGTATCTTGAAGTTTGGGAATATACAAATTGAAACTCTTTCAATGCAGAATTTATACAGAAGTGTGGACATTCTACAAGGCAATAGCATAGAGGCAGACCTATATACTACTGTATACCGTAGTGAATGTTGTGTCCAGATTTCAGCCAGTTGTTTTGTTTAATATTTTTTTTCAAGGGAAAGAAAAAGACTTCAGAAACTAATATTTGGTGGATTTCTGTCCATTTTTTCCAATGGACAGAAAGTATTGGTGTTAAAAAGAATCAGAGAATCAGATTTTATGAATATTTAAAATTGCAAATGTATGAATTTATTTGGAGATGTTTTAATATATTGTCCTATATTAAAATTTTGCCTGGAGTAGTAAACCCCCCACACAAACGCAGTATTTGTCCTGTTTGAAGAACTACATACCACAACACTTTTTGAAGCCGTATAAATCCTGAACTTGAGTGAAGTACTCCTATGGGTATCAGATGTTCATCACTCTGCTGAGGAGAATTATGCAATATATCATAGTGACTATAATACAATAACCCATAAAATACATTTTGTAATCCTGAATCCCTTCCTACAATGTAGTTTACAAGAAATGCAGCCTAGGTTTCTTGAATACTAACAGTTCCAGTAGATGAGCAAGCAAGCAAATATTTCCCCCAGGCAAATAATAGCATCTTCACCATTATGTTATTAAAACTCTTCAATCCAGTTCTTCAGTTCTTTCTGCTCCTACTCTGTAATATATTCATAAACACCTGTTGGTCAATGCCAAGAAACAATTATATAAATAATATTTTGATTAATAACCAACTTTCATACATAGATAAACTTACAGAAAAAACTTTCTTGGGAACTTACAAAGTCTAAATAAACCTATGCCCCCCATTCAATTTCTTCTATTTTATTTTTTACCCTCACAAAGGATAATCATTTCTGCATTAGACACAATCATTCAGAGAAGTATGGGAGATGAGATTTCTTTGAATAGCAATAGCAATAGCATTTAGACTTATATACTGCTTCATGGTGCTTTTACAGCCCTTTCTAAGTGGTTTATTGCCCCTAACAATCTGGGTCCTCATTTTACCCACCTCAGAAGGATGGAAGGCTAAGTCAACCTTGCTCAATGACCTTGAAGGTCATCCTATTCTGCAAGTTGCTTATGGAGAACAAAACAAAGGTCTATACTAGACAAGGTGAGAAATAATTTAATTAAATAATTCCCAGTGATGTTTGTATGAAAAGAACATACACATTAAAAGGGATGGCTGTATTTTCCCTATACCTTAGAGCAGTAAGGAGAAAAAAGGATGATGTACTATGCTTGAATCTCATTTTCATAAAATGTTTTCATTTTCTACTCAACTGCACCACTAATGTATTTGAGCAAAGCCCAGCTAACTTATTCTACAGTCACTATAATCAGGCTATTCAGTTGCCTGTCAGGAAAAAAAAAAAGCTTTTTCCTACCACTAATGGCAGCAGAAAACCAAGAATCTGTTTTCAGATTGTCAATAGATCATGCCAATTAGCTGGCCAGTGAAAGAAACCAATGGCTCTGCAGAATGTTTGCATTTGATCGTTTCTTGCAACCATAAAGTAGATGTACATTAATTGTCCTTCTCTAGTCTTAAAAAATGTGCAACTATCTATGTCAAAATATACTAATCAAAAAAATAAAGGGAACACTCAAATAACACATCCGAGATCTGAATGAATGAAATATCCCCATTGAATACTTTGTTCTCTACAAAGCTGAATGTGTACAACAGCATGTGAAATTGATTGTCAATCAATGTTGCTTCCTAAGTGGACAGTTTGATTTCATAGAAGTTTGATTTACTTGCAGTTATATTGTGTTGTTTAAGTGTTCCCTTTATTTTTTTGAGCAGTGTACTATAAATTGGATATTTTATGAACCATCTTCGTTGAAATACTCTTGGATATGATATTGAAATGATGGTTAAACAAAATTGGACTACGGCCTACATTTGGCAGATGGAATGTTTGTGGATGCTAGTTACTCAGATTTTATTATATCCAACAGTGGTTATATCCAGGCCTAATGAAAAATGCTAGCTTTCTTTAAAAAAATATTTCAGAACATGTAAATTGAAAGATGGTCTATATTTATTTCAATCCCCAGCAGCATTAAAATCAGCATCAATTATTAAACTCTGATCTATTATAAAATCCCTTGTAGTAGAAAGATTTTTTCCTTTGGTGGCCCTATGCCTTAGGAAGTCTTTTCCTATCACTGTAATTTTTAAATACTTTTCCTGTTCCACATTTTAGACTTAATATCAAAATGCTTATCTACTGCTATATTTTATTCATTTGATTATATCATCTTACTAATTCTCTTGTGAGAGCAGGGTGCCAAGAAAGAAAAGCTAACAGCTTTAAAATAAATCAATACTTTATACATCTCATTTTGCACTGGGGCATCCTAGAATGTGTATGAATATAATTTACAATAGCACAGCAAAATAACTAGATAGTAAAAGATAAAAGCAACCCAGTGGATGTTCAGATTATATTGAGATGGGTAAGTAACATTGCACTAACACCTGTTCTGAGATGAGCTTGTGTCTCTTTCCTTCTCTTCAGCAGGCTATCTCTGCCAGGCAGAAAGAAGGAACTTAGTTGTATTGTTAGAAAGCTGGCATAGTAGGCAAACTCTGTTAGAATCCATGCTGACATTAAAATTTAAAGTAAAATAAGTTTATTTACTGGCCAATACAATATGGAGCAATTTATTGTTAAAACTGCTTTTAATAATAATTGGTTCCAGATTATGTTTCTTTAGACAAAGTTAGAAACATAGAAACATAGAAACATAGAAGTCTGACGGCAGAAAAAGACCCCATGGTCCATCTAGTCTGCCCTTATACTATTTTCTGTATTTTATCTTAGGATGGATTTATGTTTATCCCAGGCATGTTTAAATTCAGCTACTGTGGATTTATCTACCACGTCTAAATCCAGTTATTGATGATTCCCTTCTATTTGCTCAATTTTCCCCCAGCTTTAGTAGGACTTTCTCTATCAAACTTTGTTGAACTTTGGTTTCAATTTTGGACACCTGCCAGGTTCAATGGAGTTCAGTTTTGCACTCTTCCCTCTTTATTATTTGAAAAGCAGGCTCAGGAGGCAAGCACCTCCTATGTTGCATGTAGTGGTTCATTATAACAGGGCTAATTATCATAATGAGGGTTAATAGAGTTTATAGGGTTTATAACACTGGGTCACTTCATTTTAGAAGAAGAAGTCAAAGAAAGGGCTTGTTTCTGAGAGCACTATATTTACTTGCTCCAAAAGGTACTAGACTATTAGAATGGAAAAGGCAGTTGTATTTTATCATATATTATGAAAACATCCCACTCCAGCTATTGTATACATGCAAGATATCCACACTTGTCATCATTTCTATAGATCGTCCAATACAGATTTAGTGACACCATTCTTGTCCTTTATTTAGAATATAAATGTGGCAATCTTTTCATAAGATCATGCTTCAACCTTGCCTGGAATCTCACTTTATAAATTCCAGGAATAAAGATAGGAATAACATTCAGCAAAAATTCATTTTCAGGGATGCTATCATTCCACAATTGCATAAATAGTATGGCACATATAAATATCCAGTTTTATAAGTTTTTTAATAAAGCAGTTTTTACTTGCAAAGCAGATACGTCATGCTAAGTAGAGGTTAGAAAATAAAAGTATAGGTTGAATCTTTATTTTATGGATAGGCAGTGAAGGGCTGCAAATGTTTTTACAACCACCGTGTGGGTGTGGCTTATTTTGTGGGTGTGGCTTGATGCTCATGTGACTGGGTAGGAGTGGCTTGCTGGCCATGCAACCAGGTGGGAGTGGCTTGATAATCATGTGACCCAGGTGACTTTAAGGCCATGTGACTGGGTGCAAGTGGCTTACTGACCAAGGTAAGTTTTCAGAATGGTGCTTGGACTATTTATCAGTTGATTAAGTCACATTATTTGAATAGCCACAAAAAGGAAAAATGATAGACAGCATTATTTGTTGAGGAGCACAGTAATATTTTAAGGTTTTGTACTGAACCCACAAGATTCAGTATGATAACAGATTAGGCAAGTAGCTCAATTTTCTTTAATTGCTATAAAAGTTCAGTTCTAGATAATGATTAAAATGATTAAAGTGTTATTGGTAAAAATATACTATTTAATAATTTCTTATTTTAAAAGTCATTAAGGATCATACTAAGGTACTAGAGAAAGAAGGACAATAAAAAACTATTAAGTATTCAATAAATAGTGCATAAACTTACTACACCCACTCCCTCCCCTCTTTAGGGGACAGCAGCCCATCACTCTGGGTAGGTGATGGAAATGATGTGATTCTTAGTAGAAAATGCAAGGAATCCAAAGGTTCATGTAATATACAGTACACTGAAATTTCCTTTCTTTGCAAATAAAAAGTCACTCAGGCTTAAACTGGAATTTCATATAAATATTAAATATTAAATATGGTCATTTTCTGGACCAGACCAAAGGCTTATCTATTCCAGCACCCTATTTGGTCAGGGATCTCTGGGAAATCCACCAAAGAGAAGAGAAGCCAAAGCTCTCTGCCTTTCTTATCTCTCATAAATATAGTCATAATCGCAGAAAAATAGGATGCTGGCTATATTACTATTATATAATGGTCAGCATGACCTCAAAAGCTGACTTGGTAGTTGAAAGTAGAAGTGCAATTACAGGAATCAAACCCATGATTTTCTGCATGTGAAGCTTGTGCTATATTACATCTACCCAACAAAGTTTAATAGATTTTAATCAATACTATGGTCCTATGGAATATCTGGCAGTACAGCCACTTTATTTCTGGTTCAGTGATACTATGGAGAGCTAAAGTAAAGAAGGAATCATTGTAAATCATTGTAGGAGAAAGCAAGGAACTTGGGGATGGGCATTAGAAGGAATCCTCTTATCATCCAGAGTTTCAAATTTTCTATTCCCTTTGAGGTTAAGATACCATTGCACCATATCATATAGCAAAGCTTACAAAAGAGAAAAAGCTCAGCTTTATTCTTCTACTATCTTTATAGTAGAGGGGGGCATATAAATCCAAATAAAATAAATAAATAAATAAATAAATATTAATTTGTTGTGAAATTAAACACTGGATTAATTGAAGATGGGCACTAGCTCGATGCCATATCACTGATTAACTAAGAGTTATGGCGTTTGTTAAATTTATGCTATATTTTATTCTGGGATTAAGGAACTATACATAAATGTAAATGTAAATGTAAAATAATGCACTTGGGGGAAGGAATCCTCAATCTGAGTATTGTATTGGCAGTTCTGTGTTAGCAAAAAGTTCAGAAGAGAAGGATTTAGGGGTAGTGATTTCTGACAGTCTCAAAATGGGTGAGCAGTGTGGTTGGGCAGTAGGAAAAGCAAGTAGGATGCTTGGCTGCATAGCTAGAGGTATAACAAGCAGGAAGAGGGAGATTGTGATCTCGCTATATAGAGCGCTGGTGAGACCACATTTGGAATACTGTGTTCAGTTCTGGAAACCTCACCTACAAAAAGATATTGACAAAATTGAACGGGTCCAAAGACGGGCTACAAAAATGGTGGAAGGTCTTAAGCATAAAACATATCAGGAAAGACTTAATGAACTCAATCTGTATAGTCTGGAGGACAGAAGGAAAAGGGGGGACATGATCGAAACGTTTAAATATGTCAAATGGTTAAATAAGGTTCAGGAGGGGTGTTTTTAATAGGAAAGTGAACACAAGAACAAGGGAACACAATCTGAAGTTAGTTGGGGGAAAGATCAAAAGCAACATGAGAAAATATTATTTTACTGAAAGAGTAGTAGATCCTTGGAACAAACTTCCAGCAGACGTGGTTGATAAATCCACAATAACTGAATTTAAACATGCCTGAGATAAACATGTATCCATCCTAAGATAAAATACAAAAAATAGTATAAGGGCAGACTAGATGGACCATGAGGTCTTTTTCTGCCGTCAGTCTTCTATGTTTCTATGTTTCTATAAAACTATCTCAATCTTCCCCCACAACAACAGGTAGATTGGGCTGTGAAAATATGACTGACTCAAAGGTGAACTTCCATGACTGATGGTGGACTTGATTGTAGTTCTCTGTTACAACTTCAACACACTAATGACTATACCAGACTAGCTCTCAAATGGCAATGTTGAGGACATTTGTGGGTCATTGCAAAGGTTTCTGAGGATTTCTGAAGTAAAAAATGGTATCTTAAATTATAGTTTTATTTTAAGAACCAGAGCCAGGAGGTCAAGAAACCTGATACAGCAGGGTGAAGAGAAAGTGCAGTATATACAGTGTATGTCTTTGTTTATATATGATTGGAGGTTACAATGATTGCAGATACCTCAAACAATTCCTGAGATCAGAGTCAGAAATGCTACTTGAGGGTCCTGTTAACACAAGATCAAGTTGACAAAAGTCTCATCTTTATAGATCAGGAATTGAAACATTTTCTATTCTGTTCTCAAAGTACAGAATAGCCTTTTACTGAAATTTAACCTCAAGGGCATTAAGTCAGTGAAATTGCAGCATAAATTTACTTGAATGGGTGTACTTTTCTCTCTCGTGGTTTAAGGCTTCCAGGATTTCAGTATTATGGGTGCATCCTGTATTTCAGATTAGGGCATTCTTATGAGAAAAATGGTTGAAGGTCCAGAAGACAATAATACATTTGCACACATCAGGCATGTGTGTCACAAAGAAAACATTAACTCCCAGAAACAGGAGTTCTACTCTTTTTTCCTCAGATCTTTTCTTAGGTGTCAATTGGCATAGCTATTTAAGGCACTTACTCTCTATGAGCCAGAACGGAAGAAAAACCCAGCAGCCAAGAGCAATTGCCCTTGTTTGGAACATCACCATCAAATTGTCAAAGGGCAATATTTGTTCCAGATGCTAGTATATGTAAAGAATTTTGTTGGGGGGGGGGGAGCAAGACAACATGTTTTTACAATATAATTTAGCAGTCCCCTTAACTCTCTCAGTTGAACAGTGCATAACTGCTGCTTTCAGAAAATACTTGATCCTTGGAACTTAGAAGTATTTCAGGAACTGTAAAGAAAATCAGTAAATTATTCCAGTTTGGGGGAAGGATCACTTCAGCTGTCAATAATAACTTTGTAGCATGCAACATTTTTATGTTTGTAAATGAAATGTAAAGCATTTCAGTGCCTTAATGAAACATGTTGCAATATAGTATCATCCCAGGAGTGGTATGTGTAAAGACAGAGGAAATATTGTAACGAAGAGTGGGTGGGATTCTTTGTATGTATGACACGTCTGTCTGACCTACTGGTCAGAGATATTTTGGCAGGCTTTTAGGGCAGTAGAACATAGCCGTTTAGCCTATACCCATTTGATTTCATCATCTTTGCTTATTTTGGCCTGGAATTCAAGGAAGTATCTTTCCTTGCATTTCATGTGAGAAGCTTGCGAAAGAAAATCTCTATTTTTTTTTTAAAAAAAATCTCATACTTCTAATTCCAAAATAGGATGCTTAATTGATAACAGTGTCTAATTTCTCCAGAGGTGACATTCAGAGCCATGAACAATGTACTGTATATTGCAAGACAATTAATCTTAGTAGAATATTCAGGTGAAAATATGCAAAAACTATTACTGAAAAATAAGACTTCAGATTGTTTCTCATGTTACTTTGAGTCCTCGGAGAGGGGCGGCATACAAATCCAATTAAATAAATAAATAAATGAATGAATGAATGAATGAATAAATAAATAAATAAATAAATTGTATAGAATGAGATCAGTTAATGTCATTTCATATAATTTACAACTTGCTTGAGTTTCTTTGATACTGTTTTTGACACAATAATATTATTCCTAACTTGAGAATGACAGCGCCCATTTCAGCCTCATTTTTGGCTGAAATAATTATTGGATTTATGAACATATGAATAAACAATCGTTATATCTAAGCCAGGAATCAGAAACCTGAAGCCTCAGTGCTTCCTAATTTTTGGAAATCCTCCATGCAATTTTGAATCCAGTACCAAAAACAATAGAAAGGTTTCCATCATCTGGAAGCAAGAAAAATTCAGAAAATTCTGTAAAGATTTTGAGATAGGCTTAATTTTATTTAAATGTCACTAAACTCCAAACTTCATTACCTCTCTACACTTTAGCCCTCATACTCTGTAAAAATGTTAGATAGATGCAGCCTCTGTCCATCAAAAATTTTCATCTGTGATTTGAATCAAGAAAGATCTGAAGTCTTCATAAAACTGTTTGCCCTTTCAGCTAAAGCATAAGAAAGTTTAACATTTAGGATTCCTAAATAAGGAATCATTTGAACCACTGGGATGTGTCAGTTGTGAGGAAGAAAGATGTAGTGATTCTAGCCCCTGGTAATGGCAAGGAAATGCCATATATTTCCACTCATAGCTTCCAGCATCTGGCTCTTTAGAGGTGTGGCTTTCCAGGAACTGTATATAATGAATAGGGCCACTGAAGAGAACAGCAAAATTGTGGGTCCTGTCAGAGAAAAACAGCAACACAATAGCAGCTATGAACTGTTCTCATGCCAATGGCTGTGAAGATTTGGATGAATCATTGTGAAATGACAGACTATTAAGAACTTGGATGTCTGTGAATGGAACAAAATAAAAAGAGTAAATCTTCAAACATTTCTGACTACTCAAAGAAATTCTGAATATAACTCTAATATACAGTATTAAGTCTGGGTTTAAATGACTGGTGCCTGAGCCCATTGATTATTTGGCAACATCTTTTTTCTGCAAGGAATTGACACAGTCTGACAGTCTAACCCCTATGGGGAATTTGAAGACTTAAAGTTGCTCTTTAAAGAGAGAGAAAATTGTGTAAAGGGTAGGATATTTTGCTCATGAATGCTACACTGGCAATTCTAATTCCAGTCAGTGATTTATGAATGAGGCTCTTGTCTCCCTGACTTTGACACCTCATTTTTCATTTTGCCTGCATAAGCAAGCCAATCATGATCTTGCTACTGAATATAATAGTAAAGAGGGATCCCTTAGACTTAGCGTATCAAATAAAACTGCATATTGAACTGTATTTACAAAACAACTTACATCTAGTAGGATAATGACAATGATCTGGGCCAGTGATGGCGAACCTTTTTTGGTTGGCATACCAAAATGGGGTGTGTGTGCACGCCCTTTTACACATGCACATCCAGGGGTGGGCTACTGCTCGGATGGGGTGGGATGCAGTGGGGTAGCAAAAATAGAGCTCCACCCCAGAGCACCCAATTTGCACTGAAAGATGTTGAAAGAAAATGCATAAGCCACGCCCACAGAGTGGTAGTTAAAATTTTGGTAGCCCTTCACTGCCCACACCCATTCCCTTGCCCCACACATGCACACTCCCACACTGCCCCCTGCACATGAACACAGACCCCCTTGCCCCTACACACACACAGGGGTCTCACTGAAGCTTGGGACAGGGAAAAAAATGAGCAAATGGGCAAACTAGAAGTTTGGAAAAATGGACTTCTGGTTTGCCCATTGTGCTGTTTTTCGCACTCTGGAGACTTTAGGGAAGCTTCCTGAAGCCCCGGAGTAGAAAAAACAGCACAGCGGGCAAACCAAAAGTCCATTTTTCTGAGCTTCTGGTTTGCCAATTTGGGCTATTTTTTGCACTCCGGGGCTTCATGGAAGCTTTCCTGAAGCCTCCAGAGGGAGAAACGGCCTTCCCCAAGCCTGCAAATCAGCTGGCCAGTGTGTGCATGTGTGATGGAGTTGACATAGGGCAACAGCTCACATGCCCTCCAATATGACTCCGCGTGCCACCTATGACATGCATGCCATAAATTCGCCATCACTGATCTGAGCCATATGTTCCCAATCCTGGCAACTGGAAGACATGTAGACCTTAACTCCCGGAATTCCCCAAGCTATTGTCTATGTGTCTTCAAGTTGCCAAGATTGCAAAACTCTGATGTAGGCAGCCAAAATATCTGTTGCTAATAGGTAAGATCCACTGGGTTTTGATATGTATTGAATTATTCCTGAGACAAATAAATGATCATGTGACTTCTTTGATGTGTGATTGACCTATGGAATTTACTGTCATTAGATCTGATGATATTTAGATGTATGTGAAAAAACCGAGAAATTTACAAAAAGCTGTCAGTATAAGCTAATTGTGTCCCATTACAATTTAAAACTGGGTAACCACAGCTCACCATGTAGAAATAAAATCAATAAATCAATTATGCATTCATCCTTTTCACTAGACAATCTTCAATGGAATGAAGGAGAGAAATCAAAGGATGGATAACTTGAACTGTTGCTTTTGGTTCAACAGAGCTAGTGATGGAAGAGCAACGTCCTATCTTCCCTTTAGAGAACTAAGATGAGACAGAAATTCAATCCCATTTTCATAGAGCTCCATGGTAGACTATGTAACTTGCTTGTTAGAAAAGAAGTCCATGGTTATAGGAAAAGAAAGCTGGAGCCAGAAATATTGCGTGTGAGCGAAATTTTCTGGGTTTGCTTCTCAGAACTGCTCTCTTGCTGCCTTTGTCTGTAATTTCAAAAGAAGTTTGGCAGAGATTTTTTTTAAAAAAATTATTTATTTTGGATGACATTTCACTGCGGCGCGTTGTAAGTATTTTTCCAAGAGCTAATTCCACCCTCTTCAGTAATGAATGACAACAACAAAGAAACCAAACAGTCCCTCGAAATGGATGTCAATCTCATCTCTCAACCTGCTAGAATAAAGATGACCTTTGGGAATGTTACAGCTTCATCAAGACCAATTAGCAGGAGATGCAGCCAGTTGTGTCTAAGCATTAACTACTAGTCAGGATTGGCTTTTTGGAGTGGCTAATGCTAGCACAGAACAAGGCACCGACCTAATTACTCCGTTGCAAGAGCCGAGGAGGCCTTGTGAATGTTTGCTTGGCAAGCCTGTCTCATTAAGGACAATTTTTCCAAACAAACACAAGGACTTCTAATAGAAAAAAAAATTAATATGATAACCTGTGGCCACAAGATTTATTTTGCTGATGTGGGAAACTCAGTGATGCAATCCATACTAGGGGATGTCCTGGCTTCTTTCCAGATATGTGATGACGTGAAACTGGTATTATTTATTTCTTGAGTCTGTTGTGACCCCTTGATTGGAAGGCACTTGTTAAATATTCCTTTGTTAGAACATAATTAAACTAATGTTTCAGCACCAAGAGGGTTTGATAAATGAAAGAACAATGATAGTAAAGATCCTGAATATAGTTTTTCCTTCTTCTTCTTCCAAATTTTAAGTTCCCAATTTTTAAAGAATGACATAAAATATTCTTAGTGAAACCTTCAAAATGGAAGTGCTATCATAGCAATCTAGCTTTTTATAATTTGGAAAAACAAACAGGAAGCCACAACTGACAGAACT
This sequence comes from Erythrolamprus reginae, assembly GCF_031021105.1. NCBI lineage: Eukaryota > Metazoa > Chordata > Lepidosauria > Squamata > Dipsadidae > Erythrolamprus > Erythrolamprus reginae. Next base: position 64,071,922 of record NC_091950.1, read on the forward strand.
AGTTTTATATTTAATACAAATTGAGAATCAGTTTGTTCTAGCGATTAAGGCACTAGGCTAGAAACAGGAAGACTATGAGTTCTACTCCTGCCTGAGGCAAGAAAGCTGGTTGGGTGACTTTGGACCAGTTAGTCTCTCTCAGCCAACTCACCTCACAATGTTGTTGTTGTGTAGAAAATAGGAGGAAGGAATATTAGGTATGTTAGCTAGCTGGAGTTATTTATAAAAGCATTAAAGGTGGGATAAAATAAAGAAATATCTATAGGACAATTCTGGTTTTGATTGCATGGAGTGTTATATTGTCTTGGATATATATGTAGCATGGTCTAGAACTGGGGTGTCAAACTCGTGTCATCACAACGGTGACACTTGATGTATCAAGACTTTCCCCCTCTTTACTAAACTGGGCTTGGATGTGGCCAGTGGTGCATGACACATCTGGCCCACGAGCCAAGAGTTTGACAGCCCTGATCTAGAAGCTCACAAGATGACTTAGGTTCAATAATTTTTCTTCAGCCACAATAAAGTTGTGTGTGTATGGGGGTGGGGAGGGATAGAAGGAAACTATATACGGTATTTTGAGCAAAAAGCTCAATAAAAATCAATGAAACAACAAAGATATGTTAAATCATCAATAGCTTTGCCAGGGTAAGAATTGAATTTCATGCAGATAATAGTATCTTCATTTTAGCCATATATATTCTACAGAGAGAATGAGAGAGGATACATCAATGTTCTAATTAGCATGCTAGTTAAGTATGAGCTGAATGATACATCTATTAAGGGGATACACAGCTGGTTTGCAAAGGATACTTTAAAATGTTTGTCATATCCTCATCAAATTAGAGGGAGGTTTTAAATGAGATGGCAAGGAGTAGAGTCCTAGGCTAGATATTTTCTACCAGTTTTATTAATGACTTGAATGACAAGGTGGTGAAAATACTTATTAAATCTGGCTATGACAGATAATTGGATAGGATAATTAAAACCCTTGAAGTGATATGAAGTTCAAATTGAGCTTGATAGAACTGAGAAAATAGATTTAAAAAAAAAGGCCAAAAGGGGGAAGGTTTTTTTAAAAAAAAATCTAGGAAAATGAAATCTATGCACAGCAATAAGATCAAGGCTGCATGGACTGGCAACAGTCCATGTCCAAACGACCTTGAGATTGAAGATTATCATAAGATGAATGTGAGTCAGCAGAGTAAAGTGTCTGCAAAATAAATAAATACATGCATACATTCCAGGCTGCATCAATAGAAGTACAATAGATTAATCACGATAATCTTTCCATTTTATTTTGAATTAGTCACACTTCACCTCACCTCTACAGTCCAGTTTTGAATACTGTTCTTTAAGAAGATTCAGACAAATTAAAATGGGACCAAGAAATGGCAAAGGAAATAATTGGGGAGTTAGAAACTCAACCTTGGGTGGGAATTAAAGAAATGAAAGCATTTAGCCTTGAGAAAACTAAGGGGATTCATGATAGCATTCAAGAGTAAAATTCATTTTTTTCCCTATCAGTTCTGAGGGCATGGCTTGGTGAGTATGGCAGGGGAAGGATATTGCAAAATCTCCATTCCCATCCACCTGTGGGCTCAGCCAGAGGTGGTATTTTCTGATTTTCCGAACTACTCAATATTTCCGCAACCATAAATAAATACATAAATAAACCAGTTCTCCAGAATCTGTCAAAATCTGCTACAGTTCACTCCTGATACAGTCCTAAATGAAAAGATAGGCCACATTCTGTTTTCTATAATCCCATTAAAAATTATTAAATACAGATTCTATTAGGACCACATGTGAGTTTTCAATATTTTTACACTAATGTGACCTAAAGTGTGTCATGTTCTCCACACAAGTCCTACATCTAGATAAGAAGGGTGAAATTAAACATATAAATAAAAAACATTAGACTTCTTTATTTTTATTTACTCATTAATATAATGTGAAATACTCAATACCATCATAATTTATTTATTGAGGAAAATGATTTGCATTTGATCTGCCTGACAATGGACTGGTAGAGTCCATACTGCAAATATTTTATGATATTATCCACCGTGGTCAGCATCAATGGTTGATTTTTGATATTTTTTTTAGATGCCAAATCAATTTTTTCAATTACAGTATATGTCTTGGAAATTTAGACTTAAAAGACTGATTATTAATCTGTTATTGATATTAGTATCTATGCAACAGTATAATTGTTGTCAGATAACTAATGCAAGACAGGAAGTCTCTCTACGCGCTCTCTACATAGTGCTGCCTTCGAAGAGTGTTCAGAGACAGCAAATTGTGCAAAATGCAGCCATGCGAGCTATTGTGGAGCTCCCAAGATCTGCCCACATCTCAACATCACTCTGTGAGCTACACTGGTTGCCAATTGGTCTCTGGGCACAATTCAAAATGCTGGTTATGACCTACAAAGCCCCACATGACTTAGGACCAGATTACCTATGGGACCATCTCCTGCCTCATGCACCCTAGTGACCAGTTAGGTCCCACAGAGTTGGCCTTCTCCAGGTCCCATCGACCAGACAATGTCATCTGGTGGGGCCTAGGGAAAGAGCCTTCTCTGTGACAGCCCCGGCCATCTAGAATGAACTCCTTCCAGAGATAGGTATTGCCCCCTCCCTCCTGGTCTTTCATAAAGCTCTGGAGACCTACCTCTGCATTGGAGCCATGAGAGATGAGATTGTCTTCTGCCAATGTTATGAATGATTGAATTGAATGAATGGAAATGACTGCATATGGGGGGGGGGGCGCGTTATGATTTTATAAATATATATATTTTAACAATAATTAGATTTCTTTATCTATATAGTGTTTTCATTATGTTGTACATTGCCCTGAGTTGCTTTGAGAAGGGCTGCATAGAAATCTAATAGATAGATAGATAGATAGATAGATAGATAGATAGATAGATAGATAGATAGATAGACAAATAAATGCTAGTATTTATTTCTGAATGGGCTTAGAGGTGGAGAAGCTAACAGTTTTTGTTTAATAAGGGGGACAATGCAAGGTAAATGGTAGCAAATCATAATAATTGATTATATTTTTGTTTTAATTAATAGGTGAAATTGGGTGGAGATGCTCCTAATTCCAATGTCATCCACATACCTAATGGCACTGTTGAAACCAGCAGCAACTGCAGATGGAAAAGCTCCATGGGAAAACATGGTAGTGAATGCCATCTCTTAGACTTTGCCAAATCAGAGCGCCCACTTGTGATCAACTTTGGGTCAGCTACCTGACCTCCCTTCACAAACCAGCTGTCTGCCTTTGGCAAGTTGGTGGAAGAGTTCTCTAGTGTGGCTGACTTTTTGTTAGTCTACATTGATGAGGCTCACCCATCAGATGGCTGGGCTGCTCCTGGCATCTCATCTTCATTTGAAGTCAAGAAACACAGGAACCAAGAAGACAGATGTGCTGCTGCTCACCAGCTTCTAAAGAAGTTTTCTTTGCCACCACAGTGCCAGATAGTGGCTGATTGCATGGACAATAATGCCAATGTGGCTTATGGAGTCTCCTTTGAGCGTGTATGCATTATACAAAGACAAAAAATTGCTTACCTAGGGGGGAAAGGCCCTTTTTTCTACAATCTTCAAGAGGTTCAACTTTGGCTGGAGCAAAACTTCAGGAAAAGATGAAATCCAAATTTACCAGATAAGAAGTCAAGAGGACTGTCCTTTTAAAATAATTCAAACAAAAAGTCACATTTTGTTTTGAATAGGATTATTCTGCCTCTGGGGACAAAACAGGCCTAGTATAAAGTTTAAATGCACAAAGTGCTTACAAACAACAATGACTTCTCAGTAGCTCTCTGAAAAAGGAGCTGAGATTTTTTTTTCCTTTCATAGAATAAGACTTCTGAGATCGTTGTGGCAAGAGAAAATAGATGCACCCAAAACCATTATTTCCAGAAGGTTTATGAAGAACGATATATCACACCCTGAGATAAAAATCACTTTGTCCTTCAGAAATTGTGCTGTTGCATTCCATCCTAGCATGTTCAGAATCTAAAGCTTCTCAGTTACCCTGAAATAATTATTTTAGTTTTCTGTAGTGAGGTACCATTTGGTAGACATTCCAGATTCCAGGCATCTTCTATAAATTGCATAGTTAATTGCTTTCTTAATTGCTGAAAATAAGAACTGGTAGTTACTCTGCTATAATACTTTTTGTTTTTGCAATGTAGTACAGCTTGCAATTTGGAAATCTTTCACTTTGATTCTAACTCTTTTAGTGCTTCAAAGACAAAGAATTCTGTAAGAGCAGGTTATACCCTAACTCTGCATTGCATGATTAAGCTGAAATATCTCCTAGCAACAGTCATCATGGAAATTACTTGGGCTGTTCTGTTTCCCCAAAGTGAATTTCTTAATAATTTTGAAGTAGTGAAGCTATTGTGTTTTGAGCTAATTCAGAGAATCTAGCTCAAATGGATTTCTACCATTTGTTGTCTAAAAAAGAAATAATTTATATTGAAAAACTTGTTTCAATCAACTGACAGTTTCTTTTGTTTTCCCCAAACCCATTTCTCAGAATTTTGTTGTGAAAGATCACAATTAGACTTATAATGTCTGATATATCCAGGGCAGTTATGCAATCAGGTATGCAATTGATTTCTCTTATCCAATTCCTATAACTGGTTTGTGAAAAACATGCTTCAGTAAATATCACTTATTGGGGGAAAGAAAAGCTTGTGTTTTCTGCCAGCATAAACTAATTTTCGAAAGCAAGTTCTTCAGGTGAAAAACATTAACACTTGAAGTATTTTCTTTCAACTTAAACTTTGCCTTTAAGGCATATCTCATGGCAACCTCATGTCTCATTATCACATTATTTGGGAGGGTTGGGCGGACACAAGAATTTCTGAGGGTACAAATTATCTGTAAATCTTTATCCTTTCCTGATCGTACATGAAGCTTTCAACTGAGGGATCATTACATGTGGAAAAAGTTGTTGGGATCATGAAAGTGACATGGATTGAGGTACTTTGTTTTGGATCTCATAAGGAACAATCATAAGAACATTACCTTGCATTATTTCTGAACTGAGGTAATGTCTGAGCAATGTATTGCAAAGTTATTTCTGTGAGAGAAAAAGAAAAATATTGTGTATATCACAATCTTTTGGGAAAGTTGATGGGAGAATGCCCAGAATTATATTCAATATAGAAACAAACTTGGTTTACGTTAAGCCTGGATGTATGGATGGAAACTTGCCTTTTTAAAACAAATTCAACAACAACACAGTTAATATTAGCTGTTAATGTATATTTTAAAAAATAATTTATTGCATTTAAAAATAATGCAAGTGGCGTATGTTTCTTGAATATAAAGAAGACAAAATGAAAAGGGGAAGACATACTACTTTTTTGGGACCGAGATTTTATTCATAAATTAATGTGGTTGGATTGATCAATTCTTGTTGATGCATTGTTTGCCCTTCTACCCAATAACTTGAAATTAGCTTTTAGTCACATTAATTTAATGTGAAACAGATTTCAGCTTTGGGGCTGATGAACTGCAGAGCAATAGAAAGCCAAATTCTTTGTCCACCTTCCATTTTTTTTAAAAAAATAATTTCCTCTTAAATACTAATTTTGGCCTCATGGTTACTATTCGTCTTCAACTGCCTGTTTCTCTACCACACCCATTTTGGGGTGACAAAAATGGAAGGAGTTTTAATGAAATAGTTGGGATGTTCAAATTTGGAAGAAGAACACAAAGTGGAATGGTTTTGAGAGAAAGGCTGGGTGGTATTTTCTTGAAAGATATTCTGTAAAAAATGAATTGGAATAGAGTGAGTAGAATTGCTTTGTTGGCACAATGAATCCATTTGCCCGCTTTTATTCAAAGTACATAAAGATTGTGAAAGAAAAGAGAAGGGGTAAAAGTCCTTTTCTGAGGACAAAACTCAAAGAGGGCAAGGAAGCATTAGCAACCAATTAAATTCCACAGACTTAAATTCCTTTTTAAGTTTTTGTTGGCTTCCTTATGAAACCATTGTTCTGATACTGGTCAAGATTTTTTCTAATACTCAACACATATTTTAAATTATGTTCCCCTCCAATGAAAGGATATAATCTTGACAGTGGGGAATGAATGCTTTTTTTCTATGTCCACTTTTTTTGTTGCTGTTCTTTTACAGGTATACAACACATGGGCACACAATTATAGAGAAAGATGTCAGAGGAATTGAGAATGAAAGTTCTAAAAAGCTGACAGATGGAGGGTGAGGAGGTGGCATATGTTGTTACAGTTTGAAAAATTTAAGTACTTGGTGAAGGTATAGAGGCAGACAGTTGCAGGAAAGTAGTATTTTAATTTAGGATGGGGAGCATTGCTAAAATATGAAACAAGCAATCGTTATAAGTGAAATGCTCATCTTTTCAAATAGTAACCTGTTGGCAGGGATGCAAAACATATTTCTTAGCAAATGATTTTAGTGGCATTAAAAAAAAGATCTTCCAGATTCCCTAATGTTTCTTTCAAATTGTTTTTAAATTTCTTTTTACTTCTCCTTACTTTGCTATTATAGGTAGTTGATGAGCTATGACTGTAATGGAGTTTGGAATTTCTGCAATGTGGCATATTGATTGTAAGTCAATGACAAACCACAGGGCAGACCCAATTCTGGGGTGGGTTCCACTTATCTTCGCCACCGTTCACATTGCGACATTTTGCATGTGTACAGATGCTCTGCTCGCATGCGCTCATGTGTTCCCTCATGCAATTTGGCTTCTACACATGCTCAGTAGGTGCAATCGGCCTAAAGCATAGCTGAGGAGCTGATCAGCTGTGTCTTGGACAAAGGAATAAAGGTCAGTTTAAACCCAGGGATGGGCAGAAGGGCCCTTTTACAAGCAGAACAGGAAAAAAACTTTCACAAAAATAAAAAAAATGCAAAAAATCCCCCCCCCCCCCAAAAAAAAGAGTGTGGCAGCCATGGACCAGCACCAACCAATCCAGTTCAGTGACATCACCAACAGATCAGTATCGGTTCGAGAGATCCATCCGAGAGGAACCCATCTTTGACCCAATTTTAACACCATTTTTGTGGCAGTACTGTAATTAAGTAAATGTGGTGGTCATAAAACAAACCCTGAAACCATTAAATGAATGCTGCAGTTGTTATGTAGATGCGAACTACATAATTATTAGGCGAACCATTGTACCTAATGGGCAGTTTTTGTTGGAATCCAGTCGTAAATGCTGATTTCTGACCCCCCAAAAATTATAAATCACAGTTGTGTGATGTTGGGACAAATGGCCATAATGTAGGTGAGTTCCTGAATGCCCAAAATACATCCATGTGACTGCTGTAGGGGTAGTCATCAGAACTTCAAACCTGAATTGCAGCATCCATTGTAACGTTTGTTGCTCATTGACTGATCATAAGTCAAGGACTATCTGTGTAATTTATCAATTGAAGGCAGAAAGATTCTAGGCGAATGACACTTTGGGATTGCTATCTAATCCCCTTAATATAAAATTCTGCTTCAGGCAGCCTTTTTTAACTTAAGATTGATCCCATTGAAGGCTTAGTCCAGAACAATTGTTGTGCTGATGAAGAGGTTTTCCCCTTCTGTGTGTCTAATAATAATTAACTTTTAAACCAGAATGACAGTTTAGAGCTTGAACTGAGATTATTTGTTAGTCATCCAGGTGCCATAAGACTGCTGTTTGCTTCTGAAATCTCATTCTCTGTATATTTACTATGTTTATTGAACATGTATTTACACATCTCAAAATGGCAAGTAGCATCTCAGATCAATTGATACAGCAGTTTTAGAAAGCTACAATTATTTATTTGGTTGCATCTAAATTAACTAGGTTATAAATTGTCATCTTTTTAAGAAAAAGAAGACATTTATTGCACATCTCATTTTTCACCTGTTTTATACCATTTAAACCTTATTGTTTGTGAAAATCATTCTGTTTCATTCATCTGAATGAAATGAAAATAAAATAAACAAAACAAAAGCTCTTTTCGATAGAGACAAAAAATAACAATTTAATTTTTATGCTCTTCTGTGTATTCATTATTTATTGCAAAAGATTTTTTTCTCTTTTTGAGCACTGCAAACCTTCATCCTCCTCCCCATTCTCTCTCTTTTATATGAGAGTTTTATAAGTCAGAAAGGCCAAAATATTTTGTTTGATTGCTGTAATATGTCTAAATTCAAAAGGGCTGAAAATGACTAACCTTTAATATAATTGAGCACATTAAAAAAAATACAGAAATTATGATTTGGTGTTATCAATCAGTACCATAATTGTGACAAAGATACAGAGTAACAGAGTTGGAAGGGATCTTGGAGGTCTTCTAGTCCAACCCTCTGTTCAGCAGGAATATACCATTTCAGACAAACAGTTGTCCAAACTCTTCTTAAAAACCTCCAGTGTTGGAACAGTCATTCCACTGATTAATTGTTGTAAATGTTAGGAAATTTCTCTTTATTTCTAGGTTGCTTCTTTCCTTAATTAGCAACCTAGAACTAACCTTTTAAAATTCTGTGTTTACTAGCACTTTCTTTTCTTCCCTTCCTTCTGAAAAAGAAAGGGGAAAAATCTAGAGGAGAAAATATTTCTATCCCAGATAAAACTATTAGTGAAATAAATAATGAGGACCTACATTTTAGACCCACATTAGAAAAAAAACAGCCCTTGGATTATCATGACTTTAAAATAAAATATACAGCTCTCAATTTTTAGACAGTTAAACTTTAGTATATGTTTTAAATGTTTGTCAAACACCATAAGTATAAGCAGGGTGGGCAGAAAATGGTGTTTCATTATTCAAGCGGGTTCAAAGAACCTCCCAAACATCTGAATGGGACTTACCTTCATCTCATCAAAAACAAAGAACTCTTAAAGATAGGAACATTGCTTTCATTTTGGAATAATTGTCAGGGAATATACTTTGCAGTTCTATGTTTTGAACTGAGCATGAGGCAAAAGCAGTAACTTGAAAAATGTCACTTGCAAAGCTACATGTTTGCACTCAAACTTGGCACTGAGCCTGGCCAGTCTTTCAAAGATCAGTGTAGCCCAAGGAGATTTAGTTCTTCCACTACCACCCCTCTCTCACAGTGATCTGTTTTCCTTATGGCCACAATAAGGGAGGAAAACATTTCTTTGCAAAAATCACTGCCTCCATACTTCCAAAATGAGTTGCTGCCCTCACATGTGGCTGTAGGAGTGCTATGGGGCAAAACATGGTGATAGGAGTAAGTAAGTGCAGGAAAAAGGGAAGGCGAAAGGATCTTTGTCTCCTTAGAATTTTTTTTTCTGTTCCAGCAGGTGGAGAATATAGGTAAGAACTCCAACCTCCCAGGATGCCTTCCAGATTGTGATACTGATCCAAGCTGGGGGGTGGGGGGAGAGAAAAACAAATGTGGGTTCATGGGAAGTTATTTTCACTCCATAACAACAGTAGACACGGCCAATGAAGCACAAGGCTGTATGGTTGGATAGGATAGAGCTCTCATGTAGTGGACCTATTGGAGCCATGCAGGTTGTCAATATTTCTCAGGCTCCTCCTGCTAAAATCAGAATGTTCACTTAGGAAATTTCATCGCATTTTCCAATGGAAAAGATAACTTTTCTGTCAGATCACTGATCCAGTTTCAGTCTGCCTCAGTCTCAGTCTGACACTAAGATGGAAATTCCATTGGGAGGACATGTCCTCAACATATAGTTAGCAGGCCATCTCAATGTTAACACAGGGAAAGTGTTTAGATGAGACCTTAGTCTTATCCAGAACAATCTGACTTGAAATCAAGTATAATCAGAGCTAGATCCAAACCATTCTACACAATGGCAGATCTAGTATTCAGTCTTAGATGCCACTTAGGAAACAAGCTCTGTTTTGTCTTGTATTTTGAGCTCTGTGAAAATATAATCTGTGAAAAGCGGATTTCACGCATCTTAACATTAGACTAGAGGTATACTTTGCTTATATTTTACATTTACGACAAGGCACATCAGTGAATCAGATTCATACTATTTTTTAAGATAAAATGTACTATAAATCTGTGAGAAGTCTTAAGGGGAGATCACTTATATGAAGGGTATTTGGTAAAGTATATTTTTGTGAGCTTATTTGGTGTTCTGTGTGTGATCTTTTGTGTTGGCAGATGTTGGCTTTAGATCTTTAAAACCTACATTCAATAATATAACCAAAGCAATAAAAGATGTATCAGGTAGGGAATACAGGCCAGTCATATTCATTTCTTTACCATAATCAACTCAAAATCCATATTGACCAAATTTTACTTGGAACCAAGACTTGGTTTGCGAAGAGGAGAGGTTTGGATGAAACAGAGATGCTGGTATTTTCATGAAGACCACTAATAAAAGAGCCCCATGCTCAGTTGGTGATCAGATGCTTTCTATACTGGCATTTCTTTTTTCTTCTTACATCTCTGGGTTTAGAAATGTGGATGTGTTTGAAATCCATTTGATATGAGTCCTAGGTCAATATGGTGGAGAACATTTGTTTATGAGTATGCTTGTTTTATTCTTAAATGTCATAAATACTCTTTGTAGAAAAATGAGCAAAACATGTTACAATAATGGTGCTGTGTGGACCATGTACTTTATAGAACTGTTTTTTTCTCCTTGTATTTTAATAAAAGTGGAAGAAATGCAATACATACTCTGTCTCTCTCCCCTTTTTAAAATTATCGTAGGAGATGTGTTTCTGAAGGCAACAAATCTCCTTATGTATTTTACAAGTTTTGCAATAGACTGATTTGGGTGGTATTATAGATTCCTTTAATGCAAATGAAAAAAGAAAACATAAAAGCTGGCAGGAGCCCAATTTGTTCAGATCAGAGCCACAGTGGCTAAACTGATGTGAGTAGATGGGGGAGGGGACTTTAAATGTCTGTTTATCAAGAGCTAGAGCAATGATGGCAAACGAAAGTGTGCATGCACACTTTACATGTGCATGAGTACCCACACACACAATGCTATGCCCCTCCCACACATCCTGTCCCCTGCATATATGCATGCATCCTGACCATGCATACATGCAAAACCTCCCCTGTTTTCATCTCACATCCCAAAACAGAGCTGGGAGGGGAAGAAAGCCTATTTTCCCAAATGGAGCTAGGTAGAATTTCCAGAGATCTGGGAAGACACAGGCTGCAGAAAGTGAGGAGAAAGCATGAGCTTGTCTGAGCTGAAAATCTCTTGGCTGGCGGGAGGCCCTTGCACATGCACAGTGGAGCTGAGCTGGTCAACAGCCAGGGGTGGGCTACTGCCCGGATGGGGGGGGATGCAGTGGGGTAGCGAAAATGGAGCTCCACCCCAAAGCACTCAATTTGCATTGGAAGATGTTGAAACAAAATGCATAAGCCATGCCCACAGTGTGGTAGTGAAAATTTTGGTAGGCCATCACTGTCAACAGCTCATATGCCTGCAGAGAGGGCTCTGCATGCCACTTGTGGCACGCATGCCACAGGTTTGCCATCCCAGGGTGAGAGGGAGAAGATGGCAGCAGAGGAGATGGGTGACCTCTCCAACAATAATATATATTTGGCTACTCAATCTTTCCTTAGTTTAGTTGGTTATGACCTATAAAGCCCTTCATGGCATCGGACCAGAATATCTCCGAGACCGCCTTCTGCCACACGAATCCCAGCGACCAGTTAGGTCCCACAGAGTTGGCCTTCTCCGGGTCCCGTTGACTAAACAATGTCGTCTTGTGGGGCCCAGGAGAAGAGCCTTCTCTGTGGCAGCCCTGACCCTCTGGAATCAACTCCCCCTGGAGATTAGGATTGCTCACACCCTCCTTGCCTTTTGCAAACTCCTTAAAACCCACCTCTGCCGTCAGGCATGGGGAAATTGATTCCCCTGGGCCGTTTCTGCTTTACGTATGGTTTGTATGAGATGTATGATTGTTTTTTATATTAAGGGTTTAAAGTTGTTTTAACCATTAGATTTGTAATGTTTTCTTGTTGTGAGCTGCTCCAAGTCTCCGAAGAGGAGCGGCATAGAAATCTAATTAATAATAATAATAATAATAATAATAATAATAATAATAATAGTAGTAGTAGTAGTAGTAGTAGAAGTAGTAGTAGTAGTAGTATGAGTCTAGGAGGATCAGTCGCAACCACTATTGTTTCTCTGTATAATGACTTTGGGTTTGATCCCTGCTAAGGCAGGGTGAATGACCCCAAGGCCTGTGAGATTGTAATGGTAACAACTACCAGGATTGAAATTCTGTGTGATACCAGAGCATAAAATGTTGTTGTTATTAAATAGGAAGTTCAGTATCAGACGCTTGGGTTTACCATGATACATACTGACACCAAGCTATTACATTTTCAGAATCACTGATTTTACTGGGACAGTTTTAAGCACATGTTTAATACTCCATTGCAACCAATAATGCATAAAATGTTTTAAATGATATCCAGCACATGAGTTTTAAAAACATGCAGTTTAATCTAATGGTTTATGTGTAACGCAGCTATGCTGCACTTTGAATATACTATTCCACATTCTTTTTCTCTCTGAAATGAAACAGGTACCACATTTCTTAATTCAATTAGTTGTACTTAACAGTGCAATCCTATATGAAAATAAATCCCACTGAACTTCCTTACTTTGCCACGTACACAGAAAATTAAAGGAAGTTTAATTATCAGCCTTGATTATTACTGGAGAGGAAGAGTCATACAAATGAATAAGGAGCAAGTAAGAGGATATAAGTGCTGCCAATATACATTAGAAGTTCATTAGCATTTTTTTCTGTCAACCAAATTCTGTTGGCCATTGTCTCATTCAGTTAATATGGATCAAATTGATCTTAATATTTTATTCATTGATAAATTAATAAATAATGGAGTAATAGATGAATAAGCTCCATCTTGCTTTCTTAATAAAAAAATTCTAATAGAAGAGGATGGTTAAAAATATTTGGCTTCTTCAAAAGATTGATTTAGTTGCCGGTAGGATTAATAATTTTTCTGCTTAAATTGGAGAAAGAAATGATGTCCCTTCCCAATTCTACTTGTACAGTATATATTAAAATTGTACCCCATTGATTCCTGACAGACCTGGGTGTTTGTTCCATGTGGTTATAGAACCACATAAAACAAATACAGTTTCCACTATACAAAATTCATAATGTATAAAAATAGCATCCAAGTATCAATATTGATGACAATAAATAAGTGTATTACAACAATAAAAAACAGAATAGCCACAATGAAATTTCTTTCTTCAGCAGCCATCCAGAAGAGTTCAATTTTTACCACATTTATTTATTTATTTATTTACTTACTTACTTACTTACTTACTTACTTACTTACTTACTTACTTACTTACTTATTTATTAGATTTGTATGCTGCCCCTCTCTGTAGACATGTTCTCCAACACCCCAGAAGCAACAATAAATTTTAAGTGATTCAATAGAGATTGTTAATATTCAATATGCCATTAGAATTTTGTGTGATTGATTTTTTTTTCCATTTTCATTTTTACAATTTAATGCTTCTATGGACCACTTTGAAGGAACCTGAAATTATAAGTTTGATTGTAAAGTCAGTCAGATTTCACAGACATTTTATTTCTGCTATCATAAGAGATAGGAATTGAATTTGATTATCTTTCTGGTCCTCTCTTGGGATCCATAACAAAATGGGCTTGCAGAATAAAATAGCAGCATAGAGAACTTACCATAGTTTAGCTATTCCTGGAGATAAGAAAAAGAATGGGTAGCCAACATGTTTCACTTCCCCAGATCATAAAAGAAGTCTTCTATCTTTTAACCAGAGTAGCTTAGGAAACATTGATGGCATTATTTAAGTATGATAAATACTTTGTAGTAAAGTTTTGTTGGTAACAAGTTTCACTAATGCTTAAAATCTGTATTTGTATAAAGGAAAGGAAAGAGTGTATAAGAGATAATGAAAGCAGATAGGTTACAAAGAGAAAATGAAGGATGAAAAACACTCCTTTGCAAGATTCTTCCATTTAGTTTGTAGAACTTGCCTGAAGTCTTGAAAGAACTCACCTCTTCTCACTGTTCCCTCAGAAACAGACATTAGTGGGCAAGGAAAAAAGCTGTCTACAGTAAAAAAAAAAGGACAGTTAAATCTTCCTCAGTTGAGGATGGTTCCAGATTTGCCTGTGAAGAGGTGGGGGGGGGGGGGACCAAAGGACATAAAATTCTTCTGCCAAGATGGCTTATGTTTTAAATTGGACTCTGTAAATTGGTCTGATGGTTTGATTGAAACTTCAAGGAGCCTAGGTTTGTTTCAGAGATCTGTCTAAAACTCAGGGGTGAATGTATCAATCTATCATCCTACTTGTTAGTTCGTCCTACATGTCCCTTCAGTTGCTTGACTACCCTGCAGATCTACAGAACAGATAACTTGCCCACTAATGTTAGTTTGAGAAGTTGGATACATAAATAGCTTGATTAAAGCCCTTCAACTCTACCTCATTTCCCAGGATATCAAATTATGGCAACATGAGAGAAGGCTTCTTTTAGCACTAAGCTCTTATTTAAATGAAAACTTTCTAAAGTTTGAGGCATGGGATTTATAAACCCCATCACAATTTAATGTCTCATCAGTTTATCATGCCCAGCATCCTATTCATAATGTTCTCTTGAATATAGAGTGAACAAATGAAATAATATTTTTGACTTTTTACTCTTGAGTTAAATTTTACTATATTTTTTAATATGGGGGTTTGATGTGCAGTGATGGTGAACCTATGGCACGGGATATGAGAGCCATATCTGCTGGCATGCGAGCTGTTGCCTTAGCTCAGCTCCAACATCCATGTGTGTGCCGGCCAGCTGATTTTTGGCTTGCACAGAGGCTCTGAGAGGGTTTTTTTTGCTTCCAGAGAAGCTCTGGGGGGACGGGGGAGGGCATTTTTACCCTCCACCAGCTCAATGGAAGCCTTTGGAGCCTGGGGAAGGTGAGACACGAGCCTACTGAGCCCACCAGAAGTTGGGAAACAGGGCATTTCTGGCCTCCAGAGGGCCTCCAGGGGGCAGGAGAAGCTGTTTTTGCCCTCCCCAGGCATTAAGTTATGGGTGTGGGCACTCACGCATGCACAATAGTGTACACCCATGCTCTTTTGGCACTTGAGGAAAAAAAGGTTTGCCATCACTTGTCTATGGGGTTGCAAAGAGTTTGGCACAACAGCACATGTTTTGATTCACAAAAGTGAATCTTTTGAATCTTTTCGATGCAATGTAATATATTTTGAAAGTGTATCAATTTTATATCTATCTACTCATTCAACCAATCTGTATGGACACCAGTCTTGCAAATCTGACACTCAGGAAAGCTGCCGTAAGGTTAAAAACTTTCAGTACGAATGAATAATAGTTGTATGAAATTCATAACTCTAATGAACAATTTGTGCAGGTTACCTTCTCTTTGGTGTTTGATTGGATAAATCATATGCCAGTAAAGGTTAACTTTGTAATCCCAATGCTGCTGATAAATGCTTAAAATTGCACTTCCATTTAAGTCACTCTTTTTGGAGTTGCAAAAGGAAAAAGTCTTTGGAAAAATAAGAGGCTATACTCACTTCCCTTGTGATTAACAGATTCCTTTTCTTTTCAAGACTGTGGGTGTAGAACAGCCTTCATGCTGTTCCTACGTATTGTTAGCTGATTAGTTGAAGACTCCAGCAAAGTTGCAGTTTTTTACAAAACAATTTGCTTTTATTAATAAAAGCCTTCCTGACTCAAGGACCCAAAGAAGCCACTCCTCTTCCATTCCACTGCAAGCCATTAAAACACAAAGCAATAATCGTGACCAATTCATTCTTTCTTCTCTTTTTTTTTGGTTGATAATCTAAATATTATCAGGCAGCATTTCATCTTCCATTCTTTCTTCACATAACTGCCAATGGATTGCAGAGTCCCCAACTCAAGTTTACACCATGAGGAGCAGAATAAGAAAAAATGGGGCAGGTGCTCACTTCCTCAAGTTCTCTGTTCACTTGCATTGAACTAGTTCAAACACCAATATTTATTCCAAATATGTATAAACTGACCCAATCCCTGTGGTGCCTTGGCAGTACAGTGGTACCTCTGCTTAAGAACTTAATTCATTCTGTGACCAGGTTCTTAAGTAGAAACGTTCCTAAGTAGAATCAATTTTTCCCATAAGAATCAATGTAAAAGCAATTAATGCATGCAAACCCATTAGGAAAGAAATAAAAGCTCAGAATTTGGGTTGGAGGGGGAGGAAGAAGAGGAGGAGGAGAACCACTGCCGAAGGAAGAAGGTGAAGTGAGGGGAATAAAAAAAATCCAAAACTTTAAGGCTTAAAAAAAAAAAGAGGGACTCTGAGGCGGCGACGAGGAGCACACGCCTCCAATACACCCGGCACAAGGCTGTCTCCCATACACTGCAGAGGTTTATTCCCTGTCCAAGCACCCAGAGAAAGGAAAATGCTTTGTTCACTCTGGACTGCCAAAGCCTCCTTAAGTGTCACCAAAAGGGCTGGCAGCCCAAATGGTTGGGATTAAAGGAGGAATGGCAGGAAACTGGCTGGGATTTCGTGCCGCTCTCAAATTTCCTGGGAATTTTTTCCTGGCTCGGGTTTTTAAGTAGAAAATGGTTCTTAAGTAGAGGCAAAAAAAATCTTTGAACACCTGGTTCTTATCTAGAAAAGTTCTTAAGTAGGGACATTCTTAAATAGAGGTACCACTGTATATAATAAATACACACAAAACATAGGCAATCCTCCTAACAATTACAAATACAATTCAAACCTCCTTCACAAGACAAAACTCAAGACACGTGTTTCACTGTTAACCAGGCCAAAGACTCATTGAAATAGAATTACATTGAATTATGTACAAAACATCAGCAAGGTAGTGGTCATACAGTTCTGAGAGAGATACTCTATAAATCCTGCCATCTCAGTCATATAGTAGAATAGGAAAAGTGGGGTTTACAATAGGCCTTCTTTGAATGACTGATCTAGAAGAACAGATTTGGCATTGATGAAGTAGTCTGATGTATCCTAATGCCATATTTTTAAGAGTTGTCTGGATAATAGCCAGCATTTTGAATTGAGTCTAGAAGCCAATGCAATGACTTTAATAGATATAGAATTTACTGATAGGTTATTCTGCCAGGATAGTGCCTGCCATATTTATTTCAATTGCAGCTTCCAGGCTGTCTCTGAAGGTAGCTTCACATAGAACAGATTTCAGAGGCTCAGTTGTTAAGATTAACTGACCAATATCCTTGTTTTTAGTTTTTGAATGGATATACAGTACCAAGCAAGATAGAGTTCACAAATCAGCTTTTTAAGTACAGTACTGTGTACTGTATATATTTTAATATATGTTAGCCAGCTAGAATTTCTCAATTTTTTTAAAAAAAAGGACTGGGCAATCTGGGCAAAGCAAATGTCAGATACCTAGATGATGTTTTTATGAAATATTTGTGCCTCACCCATTCATTGGCCACTTCATAGTTTGGTGCTAAATTGCTTAACTACTCGTCCCAGAGTCCCTACCTCATTAAAGTTGCTGGGCTTTAAGATACCCATAGTAGAGAAAATGAAAGACTCACTTGCCTTCTGGGCTGCAAAAGCAGCTGGCTGGGCCCTCAAGGGTAGAATTTTAAGTGTTTTAATCAATTTCACATTTTATCTTGCAGCAGAAGCAAATGGGCTGCTTCAGTGATTTAAATGCTTCTGTCTCTGGGACAATCTAATCCAATTGAACTCTAAGTTTTCCTTTGTTGGTGTGCTTTGTTCCAGGCCAGGTAAGTAGATAAGACAAGCCATTACTAAAATCATTATGGGCTGGATCATTACCCAGAATACCATCTGCTGTTGTTTTATCATGCCTCCCCTTATTAAGCTGTCATTAAATTGTCTCAGATGCTCACTTGTGGTTGATGAGATAAATCAGTCCACTTGACAGACATGTAGAAAGTCAGGTACCTCTTTTTAAATGGTCTCTGCTACAACAGCTAGGGTGGCACAGTGGTTAGAGTGCAGCACTGCAGGCTACTTCAGCTAATTGCTAGCTGGAGTTCAGCAGTTCAAATCTCACAGCAGTTCAAGGTTTACTCAGCTTTCCATCTTTCC
Organism: Erythrolamprus reginae; assembly: GCF_031021105.1. NCBI lineage: Eukaryota > Metazoa > Chordata > Lepidosauria > Squamata > Dipsadidae > Erythrolamprus > Erythrolamprus reginae. Next base: position 64,090,038 of record NC_091950.1, read on the forward strand.
GAGGTGGTAAAATGAGGGACCAGATTGTTGGGGGCAATATGCTGATTCTTTAAACCGCTTAGAGAAGGCTGTAAAAACACTATGAAGAGGCATATTAGTATAAATGCTATTGCTAATGCTATAATCGGGTGTCACTCACAATCTATTAAATCAAAAAGAAGCCTTTAATTAAATATAATCCGCAGTCTGCATTGGTTGCCGATCAGTTTCCGGTCACAATTCAAAGTGTTGGTTATGACCTATAAAGCCCTTCATGGCACCGGACCAGAATATCTCCAGGACCGCCTTCTGCCGCACGAATCCCAGCGACCAGTTAGGTCCCACAGAGTTGGCCTTCTCCGGGTCCTGTCAACTAAACAATGTCATTTGGCGGGACCCAGGGGAAGAGCCTTCTCTGTGGTGGCCCCGACCCTTTGGAACCAACTCCCCCCAGATATCAGAGTTGCCCCCACCCTCCTTGCCTTTTGTAAGCTCCTTAAAACCCACCTCTGTCATCAGGCATGGGGGAAATGAGATTTTCCCTCGCCCTAGGCTTATAAAATTTATGCATGGTATATTAGTATGTATGATTGGTTTCTAAATTGGGGTTTTAAATTAACTTAAATATTAGATTTGTTTACATTGTATTATTATTGCTGTTAGCCGCCTCGAGTCAGCGGAGAGGGGCAGCATACAAATCTGATAAATAAATAAATAAATAAATAAATAATCACCAGAAATGAGCTTATTGAAGCAGCCTTGTTACCTTTTAAAACAGATTGTCTTACCAATGGTTAGAGAAGATGGGAAGAAAAGGACAATGAGAAAGAGGCCATGGCATCTGGTGAGAGATGATATCTCTCTGACCGATATAAATAATGAATGGCTATGCTGCCTGGACTCATCAGTGCTGTCAGGAAGGGAAAAGAATCTTCTCATCATAACTATCAAGTTCTCTACTCTGCTCCCTTTCTAAATTGGAAATCCTACTTGTGGGCTTTGTATGATGAGAGCTGTGTGCGTTTATGGTTCTCACAAATTAGGGAAAGCCATGCATTACCTTTTCAAACTAACACGTTTTATTAAAAGTCGTAAATAAACTTTCATGAACTACAGTTCACTTCATCAGACAATGTGTCCACTTTTTGCTGTTTGTTAGTCTGAAAAGGTGCCACCAAATGCTTGTAGAGATCCTCCAGCAGAAAATATGTCACCGGTGGACACTATCTCAATTATCTTTTTTGACAGCAGGCAAAGATGTTTTTGTTCTCCTGGGCCTTTTTATTCTTTATCATTAACTTTCCTATGCTGCAGTGTCAACTTCCATGTCTATTGAGGCAGCATATGTCAAAATGGTCATCAGAAGGCACCACGGTACATTCAAAGACCTGCCTTGTTGTACTTCTGTCAACTTTTTATGCATGTTTCAACTGCACTTCCAACACCAACTGTCAATTCATGTTTTTTGACCTCTCTCTTGCAGATATTGGGTTACATCTTTTTAAAGTGTATCCATAGTTCCCTCTAAGCTGAGCAGTGAGCAATGGCTCACTTAAAAATCATCATCAACTCAGAGTTTTTCAAACCTGCCCAGAAGCCGCTCAGACACTATAGTTTTCCACCCCCCCAAAAAAAAATTAGAGGGAACACTGAGTGTATCCTTAAATTACACTTATTTGGTCTAGACTATGAAATGAATCTGCCCTGAGAAGCAATAGTTTTAAAAAATAATCTAGAAATATTTAAATAAAATAAATTGCATTTTCAATGGATTTCATAATTCTGAAAGGTGACTATAATAGGGGTTACCTGGATCTTGGGGAAGCATATTCCAAAAAATCAGAGCAAAGATTAATTTTGGCTCCCACCTCACATTGTCATCAGCATATTGACTCACTCCAGATTGATGGGATGTCACAGAGAATTTATTCAATGCTAAATGGACAGAAGGAAAAAACCTTGCAACGTATTCCTCAGCAGACATGTATAGGATTGCCCGATGAGAATGCAATCTTGTAGAGAAAGCAAAAGAGTCCCAGGGGTGCTTAAGAACTTCTACATTTATTGTATGTCATTCTCAAAGTCAGTGTTGATTGCCTGCTACAATATTTCTTCATTGTACAGGACAGTCTAGGCATAGAGATGCATAAACTCATAATATGAGGGTTGAGTTACAGCAATCTTCTAGTCTGGATACAGCAACTAATAGAAAAATCATACATCTAGACTGTTGAAAGTAAACTTTTTAGCAACTACAATTTTTTAGCAACTACATATAGACAGACCTTCTCCAGGATGATCTGTCCCAACTTGGCCATTCATGTTTTCATTGGTGTACACACACACACACACACACACACACACACACACACACACGCCCATATGTCTTGCTGGTGATTATCTTCTTTTTTCATTCATTTTACCAGAGGTCCCCAAACTTTGGAACTTTAAGACTTGTGGACATCAACCCCCAGAATTCTCCATTCAGTCACTGGCTGGAGAATTCTGGGAGTTGAAATCCATAAGTCATAAATTTGCCAGGTTTGAAGACGTCTGACTTTACCTATCCTTATAGTCTTCTCTAGAGAGTTAGGTCTTTGCACACTGCATGTATATAAAGTATAATAATTTGAGCTTGGTCATATGAGCAGCATGATGTTATTGTTACGTTTTTATTTGAAGTTTGTTACTCACAATGAAAGCTCTTCTTCTTTTCTATGTAGGCCATGACAAAACAAGTATACAAAAAAAGACAGAGCTTGAGGAATAATGTTATGACATTACTTTCATCATTTTGATAAACACGACAAATTTCTCTTATTGCTGTGTAGTCTTGTTTGTTTGTTTGATTGCATTCTTCTTTGGATTAGTTTTATTATACGACATATTTCAAAATTACATTATTAGTTTTAATAAATCAGGCAACATAAAGGGAATGAATGAAGATAATTTATTATGATATAAACTTCAAAATTATGTTGGATATAGTTGGACAACAAGCCCTATAATCCCTGTTAACATGACCTAGGCCATCTCAAAAATACCAGAATAGGCAAGACTGATTTAAGGTATAATTATATTTGTTACTCTTCACAGTTCCATAATCCCCTTTATTGATTTCCCTGTAACACTGAATCATCTCAAAAGTCCTGGTGTCTACAATTCTTCCTTAATCAAATAACCATGAAATTGTAACTTAAATGTCATAATCTTAGTGCTTGTTCTAAAGAAACATCTATTATAGGCATAATTTAAATATATTATTGTTGCCATTTACAGTGGGACCTCATCAAAACGTCACCAGGAATCTCTGAAACATACCTGGGAAGAAACCCGAATATGCCCAAGACCTTCATATATATATATATGGGTTTCTTCCCATGGATGTTTCAGAGATTGCTACTGCCCGGACGGGGGGGGGGGGGGGGGGGATGCAGTGGAGTAGCAAAAATGGATCAAGGAAAAAAACACCATCCTGAAGATGACGAGTGGGACCTTGTTGAAATGTCGCGAGAAATCTCTGAAATTTACATGGGAAGAAACCCAAATATGAATGCAGTGGAGTAGCAAAAATGGAGGTCCACCCTAGAGCACCCAATTTGCATTGAAAGGTGTTGAAAGAAAATGCAGGGTGTCCTGCATAAGCCACGCCCATAGTGTGGTAGTAAAAATTTTGGTAGCCCTTCACTGCATATACATATACATATTATCATTTTCATAATCAGCAAACATATGCTACACATACACACACACACAAAGAAATAAAGGAGACTGGTATAGATCTATTTCAAGCTTATTAGCTTTCATCAGCCAGCCATACCCTTCTAGGATTCAAATCTGGGCTGCTTATGCCTTGCTAGGCAGTGATTTTTCCTCTAAGCCATAATCTCTACTCCCTTTTATCAGCTACATACATACATATGCATGCACGCACGCGCACACACAAATATGTATATATATATATATATATGTATGTATGTATGTATGTATGTGTGTGTATATATATATATATATATATATATATATATATATATATATATATAATAAATATACAAATATATTGCTACATCTTTCTCCATTCAAACTTCACTATTCAAACTTTTCAAAAATTGGACACAGATGACTATAGTTTTACTTCTCTCCCCATCCCATGGCTTTTGGGCAGGATTAATTTGCCAAATTTTCTGGTGGTGATCACATTATTAAAATTGCTTAAAGAACATTAGAAACATCCCTGTAGTATTATGTTAAATAATAAAAATAAAAGTACTTTTGGAAAACATTTGAAGAAACACTGTTTTGATCCACATAGTCACTTGTCTCATAAACAAAATTTATTGTAGTCTGGTCTAAATTATCATATCCCAGAGATCAATAAATTAACCGAGATCTGCAGTCTATATAATCACTATTTTTCAACTGATTTATTTTCATTTTAACTTTCATTTAAAGCAAATATTCCCAGATCAGCAGCAGAGGCAAATCAACAAATCACACAACAGACTTCTTGGAAGAGACAGTAGTTACATCACCAGGGCGCTTCCGCTCCTGCTTTCAACAGAATAGGCAATGCTGTCCTACAGCTCCCAGCTGTGTCCTCAGCCAGGTGGTCTCACTTGTCTGGCAGGAGTACCCACTATGTCAAATGCCACAGGAGTAGTCTAGACTCTAGACACACAGCCTAAAATGGCAGATGATATAACTTGACAATGACATTTTTATTTGGTTTTATTTATTATAGATATTTGCATTTCCTTAAGAGAGGGAAGGAGAGTTGATTGGGCCATTGATAACCTTACTTTTCACCATAGGGAGAAAGGCTTTTTCAATTCCACTACTTCTGAATCCTTAAAGAATGGGGAATCACTGCCCGCAGGGAAAAGATCGCTGGAATTACTGACACTCTTCAGGAGAGCCATCATATGTTACAGCATGTTACAGTTTTTCTCATCATTCCTTTCACCCATTTCCTCCCATGTTGACTGTATGACTGTAACTTGTTGCTTATATCCTAAGATTTTTATTAATATTGCTTCTTCATTGCTTATTTGACCCCTATGACAATCATTAAGTGTTGTACCACATGATTCTTGACAAATGTATATTTTATTTTATGTACGCTGAGAGCATATGCACCAAGACAAATTCCTTGTATGTCCAATCACACTTGGCCAATAAAATTCTATTCTATGTTGTAGACAAAAGACATGATCTCGATTCGAGCTCATTGTTTCAAACTTAAACCTTGTTCCTTTCCTGTTTATTAATACATTTATTTGTTTGTTTGTCTGCCTGCCTGCCTGCCTGCCTGCCTGCCTGCCTGCCTGCCTGCCTGCCTGCCTGCCTGCCTGCCTGCCTGCCTGCCTGCCTGCCTATCTATCTATCTATCTATCTATCTATCTATCTATCTATCTATCTATCCATTTTGTCCAATACACAATAATACACAATGAAGGTAATAGAGGACACCTTCAAGGAAATAGAATTAGAGAAAGAATAGAAGAGAGAGTATAGGATAAGATAATCAATGAGAGAATAGAAGAAAGATACAGGTATAGAAGAGTAGATATATGGGATATAGGAGAGACAATACATATTAACAGTTCTCCAAATAACATGAACAACAAAAAGGAGAGCAAGCCCAAGGGTTTTCTTCTTTTCTTTCTTTTCTTTTCTTTTTTTGGCTCCTTAAAATGCAAAATTCCCAGAAAGCAAAAACAAACAGACAAACTTAGAGCTGCCAAAGAGCAGTAGTATCAGAAAGTTATTTGCAGATGTCTGGAAGTAAGTTTCTCTTACTGGCCATTTAAATATGGGAACAAACAAGTAACAGCTTATATCTTTGAAAGTTTACACATGTCTTCAAAACAAGAGGAAAACGGAACAAGTGGAAGAAATTGTAGTGATTGACAGGGCCCTTAATTACAATGAGGAGATTTTTATTTTATTTATTTATTTTGTCCAATATACAATACACATTGAAGAGAATAGACAAGTAGTAATATATATAAAGAAAAGGATAGGAGAAAAGATATAAAAATAAAGGAGAAGATGTATGAAAGGAAAAAAAGATAAAGGAGAGACAATTGGACAGGGGACGGAAGGCATACTAGTGCACTTATCACGCCCCTTACTGACCTCTTAGGAACCTGGAGAGGTCAATCATGGATTGTCACTGTAAATGTACACTTGTCACCATACAATAAAATGAAATTTTATTGCATATTCAGAGTCTTCGGAGAGGGGCGGCATACAAATCCAAATAATAAATAATAAATAAATAAATACAGCTCAATCAATCAATCAATCAATCAATCAATCAATAACACAGACTGGATATATTTGTCTGGTAGACCAAACAAATTGGTCTACCAGACAGATAGCACAGGAAACAAAGCTGTTACAGAATTGGGTAGTCTTGCTAGAAATACTTTAAAACTTCCTCACAGAGAGGAGCTAGAGAAGCAGACCGTAAAGTGGTTGTGTGGGATCTCTAACAATGCTTTGAGCTCTAAGCACATAGTGGTTATAAGCAATATTCTGAATAATGGGAAGCGAGCATCCTATAATGTCACCTGTCCTTACCACTCTCTATATGCACCTTCTATCTGAAGCACTGCTACCACCAAACCAAAGAGTGATGCAGTTTGTTAAAATTCTCTCAATCGTGAGTGACCTCAATCTGTAAAAAGTGGCCAAGAACAGAAGGTGAAAGATGTCCTCTATTCATCCGATGCAGGAAAAGGAAAATGCTGGTTTGTATACTTCACTAAGGATGATGTCTGGAGAGACCAATTCAGATTGTTAATTATCTGTAACCTTGATATTCCTGTGTTATGTTATGTCTAATTGGATAACAAATATTCTTATTAGATTTCTTATCTAATCTTCATTCTTCTAATGAGTATTTATTTATTATTTATTTATTTATTTATGCCGCTCTTCTCCTTAGACTCAAGGCGGCTTACAACATGTTAGCAATAGCACTTTTTAACAGAGCCAGCATATTGCCCCCACAATCCGGGTCCTCATTTTACCCATTTCGGAAGGATGGAAAGCTGTCAACCTTGAGCCGGTACTGAGATTTAAACTGCTGACCTACAGTCAGCTTTAGTGGTCTGCAGTACTGCACTCTACCTGCTGCACCACCTCGCCTCTTTTTGTTCAAGTCTTCCTTTTCCAGTTCTATCCATTAACTTCTTGCCCATGATGAATCTACTTTCTACTCCTTCATTTCTACATAATGCTTTCTAAACAATCCATCCCTTCAAGCTTTATTGATCCCCCACCCCTTCAATTGCTAAAACTGCTTCCAAAGAGCTATTTAGGGCCTAAGCAATGTATATTAGGAGAAAATAGTAGTATTACTTTAAGAGTTAGGTAGAAATTATGAGCTAGGCTGTAATTTAGACATATAAAGAAGACAGAAGTGCTGCTTTCAGTTGCATTCTATTGTGTTGAGCTTTGTTGCACTGCGTCTGTTCTTTTGTCTTACATTGTATTGTTTGTTTGTTTGTTTGTTTGTTTGTTTAGTTAGTTAGTTAATTAGTTAGTTAGTTAGTTAGTCCAATACACAATGAGGGTTTTAGTGGGTATATATCTATATACACATAGTAAAATACATGATGAAGGTTATAGAGGAGATACTCATAGTAAAATATATCTAAGAAAGAAGAGAAGAGAAGATATAGGAATAGAACATATCAATGAAAGAACAGAAGAAGAGATGTAAGAATAGAAGAAAGGTATAGGAAATATAGGAGAGCAATAGGACAGGGGATGGAAGGCATTCTAGTGCACTTGTACTCGTCCCTTACTGACCTCTTAGGAATCTGGATAGGTCAACCGTAGATAATCTAAGGGTAAAGTGTTGGGGGTTTGAGGATGGCACTATGGAGTCCGGTAATGAGTTCCACGCTTCAACAACTCGGTTACTGAAGTCATATTTTTTACAGTCAAGTTTGGAGCGGTTAATATTACGTTTAAATCTGTTGTGTGCTCTTGTATTGTTGTGGTTGAAGCTGAAGTAGTCGCCGACAGGCAGGACGTTGCAGCATATGATTTTGTGGGCAATACTTAGATCTTGTTTAAGGCATCTTAGTTCTAAACTTTCTAGGCCCAGGATTGAAAGTCTAGTCTCGTAGGGTATTCTATTTCGAGTGGAGGTTGTTGGTGTATATATGTTGGTTAGTATTGATACTCTTTGCTGTGTGCTAATAAGAGAACATGTTATATAACTGTATGCTGTATGTTTTGCTGCTTGCTATTAATATAAGAGAATAAGCTGTGTGCTAATGCTCAATGTGTGCTAAGTTGTAAAGGTATATGCTGTGTGCAAATAAGAGAACATACTATATTGCTCTGTGCGTAATTGTATATGTACCTGCTATGTGCAAATAAGATAATATATTATATTGCTGTGTGCTAATTGGTCTAATGTACTTGCTGTGTGCTAAAAGTATTGCTATGTGCTAAATGATATGGATCTGTGTGTATTATGCATTATGAATTGTATCATAGTTACTGTGTAATGTTAATGATATTGTATATCTTGTAAATAATGCCTTTACTATATATTGGTCTTTATTGATGACTGAACAATCACCACTGCCACATATACCCTGTTTCAAATACAGTATTTCTATCATTGGTTGTTAGACCAGTGCGGATTGCTGACACTATGACTATTAGTGTTTGCTTCAAAATACTGTTTCCCTTACATTTCACTGTAAGGACACTTGGTGCAGGGGGAATGTCAACAGTGATTTTGCCTGTATCTAGCTAGAATCACAATGTTGTTTGCTATTTCTACAAGTAAGTTTGGTAGTGATCTAAATGCTAATAGAGCGGAGCAATCTTCACTCCAGGTCTAACTATAAACCACAAATACTCTTGTGTAGCCTGAAGAGTTCTCTCTTCTTAGAGCCAGTGAAATTTTTTATAAGGGTCATGGCATTCTTTTTAGACCTGATACGCATGGACAGGCATGCTTATGTGTATATATGTGTTACATATGTACTGTATTTGTGTATGCTTTTTTGGAGTGGAGTGCCCTATACAATATTCACTCTCCTGAATCTGAAAAAGGTCACTCACCTTTGTCATAGTTTCAGATCAGTATTTCTGAAAGTGAAAAGCAGGTAAAGCACCCAGAAAATTATGCTGCATTACAGAATCAATTCTGTTTCTTTTTTTCTTCCTAAGATTTTGATCAGGCATTTCTATAAGCAGAGCATTCCATTTGTCTTCTTCTATGTTTCCTTTCTGTTCTTTTCCAATGGATGTCCTACGATAGAGTGCCTTGTATGGATTATTTGTCATACATCCCTAAATATTTCATTAGACTCAATTACATCGTAGCATTGTGGTTATGTATGATAATCCTGCTTCCTGCATTATCTTTAGGAACATAGGCCATTTAATTCTCTGGTTTGAGATGTTTGTTCTAACCTATCTCTTTTGAAGTGCTGAGAAGAGCAACTAAGATGATTAAAGGCCTGGAGAATAAAACATTAACAATTGTTTCAGGAACTGGGTATAGCTAGTTTTGAAAAAAGAAGGGGTGACATGATAGCAGTATGCCAATATTTGAGAGGCTACCACAAAAAAGAATGGATCAGCTTATTTTCAAAAGCACTAGAAGGCAAGACAAGAAACAATGGATAGAAATGATCAATGCGAGAAGCAAAAAGAGAAACTTCCTAAGAGTGAGAACAATTAACCAGTGAAACAGCTTGTCTTCAGAAGGTATGGGTGCTTCATCATTGGAGTTTTTTAAAAAGAGATTGGAGAGCCACTTGCCTCAAATTGTACAGGATGTCCTGCTTAATCAGAGGGTTGGATTTGAAGATCTCCAAGGTCCCTTTCTGTTCTATTCTGATTGATTGATAAGTGTTCTCCTTTTGATTATAAATCTGGTGACCTAAAATATCTGATTTTCTTATTACAGGAATGATGAAGGATTTTCTTTGTTTCTAAACCAAACAAATAACTGCTACCCAGATGCAAGTGGAAAAAACACAAACACACCCAGCTTTCCAATTCTTCTTTCAGTGTCACTGAGCTAATAAGAAGTCGTACATTAATGTCACTAAGCAATTAAGAAATCATACAATAAAAAGCTAAGCAAATGCACCAGGAAAGAAAGAATGATACAGAGAAAATAAAATCTTCTTGTTTCTAGGTGCTGCAAGGAGTGAACCAATACAAACAGACATGGACAGGTTAAGATATGCTTATTGCAGGAAACAAATTTGTGGATCTATGCAGTGAACTAGAATGTGAGAATGCTACCTTCACCCCAAGGGACAAATAAAATATCTTTAAAAGAAATTGATAAATTATATCATATTTTAAAAAATTGAAAAGCTATCTAGGGAGAAAATAAAACATTTTTATTCACCACCAAAGATTATAGCCCAGCAACACCACACCAGATTGTCTCATTCTTGAGCATTACTACTTAAAGTAATTCTCATTCCCATTTTGCTTTTATTTCAGCAGTGGAATTGTTCCTCAGAGGCCTTCATTCACAAAAATATGTACCAGTCCAATTCTTTCTGTTTCATAAATAATTGGCTGTCTTTCTGTTGTTGACATATTTTATGGGATACTATTTCTATGTAAGTTTTTGGTAAACATTTTGCTCTTTCCTTGTTCCTTCATGCATTGTTTTTAATTAACCTTTTGGGCAGTGGCTCCTGAATCTTCTGGGGCTGTTTTTTGACTGTAAACTCAACAGAGCATTTCCTGTAATAACAACATAGATTAGTGATCTTATTAATGGCCAATTGTATCATCCTGGGAATAAAATGAATAATGTGACCTGGTGTTTTACATAAATGTTTCTGACATTCAGAAAATGGAATGTGTTCATCACAGGTAACCATAGTAATTTGACCAGTGGCTATTTCTTGTGTATGATAATTCCTGAATTCTGGTAATAATCAAAACAGTGGTCTTTGTGATAGAAAAGCTTGATTATTCATTGAAGACACACCCATAGGGGAATATTCAGTGTCCTTACAGCACTGCCCTGGATTTTTTTCCCAATCAAATTTGATGGGATTAACACTTGTTTCATAGAAGGTTGCATCATATTTTTAAAAGCATAAACATTTTAAAAATACAGCTGTTAAGCATTTGTTCAAGTCTGAAAAATTTCCCATTCCTTTTTATTCATTTATTTATGTTTACCTTTCTACTACTCTAATTTCAGTCAAAAATGAGTCCACAATGCCTTCTGGAGCAATCAAAAGACAAGATTGTATAATGTAATCATGGGAAAAAGCTGACTTGCCTCCCATATAAGAGGCATTTAATTTTAAAATGGTAGAAGCAGGACAAGGTTATTACAGAGCATAATGGCTATCTGAGATAGAAACAGGGCAGGTTTCTTCCTACATTTCCTGATTTAAATAACAGCAACAGACATTGTGAAGTAAATATTTATCTGCTGTGCATGAGGTGTCTCTAACTTACCACTAGGCAGTTATTACATTAATGAATTGATCAATTCTATAATAACAATAATAATAATAATAACAACAACAACAACAACAACAACAACAAAGTTGGAAGGGACATTGAAGGTCTTTACTCCAAACCCCTGCTTGGGCAGGAGACTCAATACTACTTCAGACAAATAGTTATCTAATATCTTCTTCAAATCTTCCAGTGTTCGAGTATTCACAACTTCTGGAGGCAAGCCGTTCCCCTGATTAATTGTTCTGACAGGAAATTTCTCCTTAGTTCTAAGTTACTTCGCTCCTTGTTTAGTTTCCACCCATTGCATCTTGTTCTACCCTCAGGCAGTGTTCCCTCTAATTTTTTTTTTTGGGGGGGACGGAAAAGTATAGTGTCTGAGCAGCAGTCCCTTCGGGACTGGGCAGCACAGAAATAATAAACAAACAAACAAATAAAAAACCCACCCTGTTTTGCCTCAGAGAATTTCAAAATAAAATACTGTACTGTGTGTCTATAACAGTGAGCTCATAATAGGGCAACTCTATCAATATCAAAATGACACTTAAATAGTTGAGCTAGTTTCAAACTAGATTTTGATTTTCTTTCTCTCTTCCTTACTCCCATTCTTTTTCTTTCTCTTTTCCTTCCTCTCTTTTTTCTATCTGTTTCTCTCTCTTCCTCTCTTCCTCTCTCTCTCCTTCCCTCTCACTCTTTCCCTCTCGGCTTCTGGGCAGGTTTGGAAAACTCTGAGTTGATGATGATTTTTAAGTGAGCGATTGCTCACTGCTCAGCTTAGAGGGAACCATGCCCTCAGGTGCTTTGGAGAAAAACCTCACTCCCTCTTCTTTGTGGCAACCTGTGAGATATTGGAACACTGCTATCATATCTCCCATGGTCCTTCTTTTTCATTAAACTAGACATATCCAGTTCCTGCAATCGTTCTTCATATGTTTTAGCCTCTAGCCCCTAATAATCTTTGTTGCTCTTCTCTGCACTCTTTCTAGAGTCTCAACATCCTTTTTACATCGTGATGACCAAAACTGAATGCAGTATTCCAAGTGGCCTTACCAAGGCATTATAAAGTGGTATTAACACTTCACGTGATCTTGATTTATCCCTCTGTTAATGCAGCCTAGAACTGTGTTGGCTTTTTGGCAGCTGCTGCATGCTTCTGGCTCATATTTAAATGGTTGTCCACTAGGACTCCAAGATCCATCTCACAGTTACTACTGTTGAGCAAGGTATCACATATACTGTACCTGTATGTTTTGTTTTTATTGCCTAAATGTAGAGCCTTACATTTTTCACCATTGAATTTCATTTTGTGTGATAGTGCCCAATTTTCAAGTCTGTAAAGATCCTTCTATATCTTAAGCCTATCTTCCGGACAGTTGGCTATTCCTGCCAGTTATTTATTTTTATTTATTTATTTATTATTTAGATTTGTATGCCGCCCCTCTCCACAGACTCGGGGCGGCTCACAACAAAGTGAAAAACAATTTATGACAAATCTAAATTACTGTTTAAAAATATTTTAAAAACCCCATTTTCTAAACAAACATACATCCAGACATACCATTCATAAATTGTATATGCCCGGGGGAGATGTCTCAGTTCCCCCATGCCTGACAACAAAGGTGGGTCTTAAGGAGCTTACGGAAGGCAAGGAGAGTAGGGGCAGTTCTAATCTCCGGGGGGAGTTGGTTCCAGAGGGCCGGGGCCACCACAGAGAAGGCTCTTCCCCTGGGGCCTGCCAACCGACATTGTTTAGTTGACGGGACCCGGAGAAGGCCCACTCTGTGGGACCTAATCAGTCACTGGGATTCGTGCGGCAGCAGGCAGTCTCGGAGATATTCTGGTCCAGTGCCATGAAGGGCTTTAAAGGTCATAACCAACACTTTGAATTGTGACCGGAAATTGATTGGCAACCAATGCAGACTGCGGAGTGTTGGTGAAACATGGGCATACCTAGGTAAGCCCATGACTGCTCTCGCAGCTGCATTCTGCACGATCTGGAGTTTCCGAACACTTTTCAAAGGTAGCTCCATGTAGAGAGCATTACAGTAGTCGAACCTCAAGGTGATGAGGGCATGAGTGACTGTGAGCAGTGAGTCCCGGTCCAAATAGGGCCGTAACTGGTGCACCAGGTGAACCTGGGCAAACGCCCCCCTCGCCACAGCTGAAAGATGGTTCTCTAATGTGAGCTGTGGATCGAGGAGGATGCCCAAGTTGTGGACCCTCTCCGAGGGGGTCAATAATTTCCCCCCCAGGGTAATGGAAGGACAGATGGAATTGTCCTTGGGAGGCAAAACCCACAGCCACTCCATCTTATCCGGGTTGAGTTTGAGTCTGTTGACACCCATCCAGGCCCCAACAGCCTCCAGACATCGGCACATCACTTCCACTGCTTCGTTGACTGGACATGGGGTGGAGATGTAAAGCTGGGTATCATCAGCGTACTGATGATACTTCACCCCATGCCCTTGAATGATCTCACCCAGCGGTTTCATGTAGATATTAAATAGCAGGGGGGAGAGAACTGACCCCTGAGGCACCCCACAAGGAAGAGACCTCGGGGTCGACCTCTCGCCCCCTACTAACACCGAGTGTGACCGACCGGAGAGGTAGGAGGAGAACCACTGGAGAACAGTGCCCCCCACCCCCAACCCCTCCAGCCGGTGCAGAAGGATACCATGGTCGATGGTATCGAAAGCTGCTGAGAGGTCAAGAAGCACCAGGACAGAGGATAAACCCCTGTCCCGGGCCCGCCAGAGATCATCCATCAACGCGACCAAAGCAGTTTCCATGCTGTAACCGGGCCTGAAACCCGACTGCTGGGGACCTAGATAATCAGTTTCTTCCAAGGACCATTGGAGCTGACCGTTGGTGCCACCACCTTCTCGACAACCTTCCCCATAAAGGGAAGGTTGGAGACTGGACGGTAGTTATTGAGTACGGCTGAGTCCAGGGAAGCCTTCTTGAGGAGGGGGCGCACGAGCACCTCTTTATAGGATGATGGAAAGGATCCCCTCCCCAAGGAAGCATTGACAATCTCCTGGACCCAGCTCCGTGTCACCTCCCTGCTGGCCGAAACCAGCCAGGAGGGACACGGATCCAGTAAACAGGTGGCGGAACTCACAGCTCCAATGGCCTTGTCCACTTCATCAGGTGTCACCAGATCAAACTCCTCCCAGATAGGTGGACAAGTACGGTCCCCAGTCACCTCAACTGACTCATTGTCAGCCGACTCTGTTTTCCAATTGGAGTCGAGGTCCGCCTTGATCTGAGCGATTTTATCAGCGAAAAACGTGTTAAAATCCTCGGCACTACTCTGTAAGGGCTCCCCAACTCCCCCCTGGTTAAGAAGGGAGCGGGTCACCCTAAACAGAGCGGCCAGGTGGGGTTCCGCTGATGCAATCAAGGCGGCATGATACGCGCATCTTGCCGCCTTGAGCGCCACTGTGTAAGTCTTAATAAAAGCTCTTACAAGTGTTCGATCGGATTCAGATTTTCTCTTCCTCCATCGCTTCTCTAGACGTCTCTTCTGGCGTTTCAACTCCCGGAGCTCCTCGTTGAACCATGGAGCTCTACGGGGTCTAGCGCCACGGAGAGGTCGCAAAGGCGCAATCCAATCGAGAGCCTCCGCTGCAGCCTTGTTCCAGGCTTCCGCAAGAGACTCCGCCGAACTATGGATGAGTGCATCTGGAATGACCCCAAGCGCCATCTGAAAGCCCTCTGGGTCCATCAGGCGTCTGGGGCGGAACATCTTAATTGGTTCTGCCTCCCTGCGGGGAAGGATTGGAGCCAGGAAGTCAAGCCATAGTAGAAAATGGTCTGACCATGACAAAGGCAATACTTCTAAGCCCCTTAATCTCAGACCATTACTCAGTTGCTCAGAGAGGAATACCATGTTGGGTGCGTGCCCTCCCTCGTGAGTCGGACCCTGTATTACTTGAGTCAGGTCCATGGCTGTCACAGTGGCCATGAACTCCTGTGCCAGTCCAGAGGCTTCACCGAGTGACGGCAGGTTGAAATCCCCCAGGACAATAAGTCCGGGGAACTCCACCGCCAACCCGGCTACCTCCTCGAGCAGCACAGGCAGGGCTTTTGACATGCAGCTGGGAGGCAGGTACGTGAGAAATAAGCCCACCTGAACCCCTAAGTCCAACTTCATCAAGAGAGACTCGCAACCCGCAATCTCTGGAGCAATGAGTCCACGTAGGCAAAGGCTCTCCCTGGCTATAATAGCCACTCCTCCCCCCCTTCCCTGGGGTCGAGGTTGATGCCATATCTGAAACCCAGCTGGGCAAATTTCAGAGAGAGGAACTCCTCCCTCTGGGCCCAGCCAGGTTTCAATAATACATGCCAGGTCGGCCTCCTCATCCAGGATTAAGTCCCGGATGAGGAGAGCTTTATTTACCACCGACCTGGCATTAAGCAGCAGCAACCTGAGCCCAGGGCTAGAATTACACTCATCACCAGTACCCAAGGTTGAGCTCACAGAGCCAGAACAAGGGATCGTTATTAAGCAACGATCCATCGTTCCCCTGGAACGGCTAACTCTGTGGCCCCCGCCATATCTGCCTCTCCCCAGCAACATCGGGATATTCTGACCCTCTCTCACCCCAGAGATTAGCGCCCCCGCTCCTCCCGCCTCTCCAGCATCAGGTGGGCCAAATCCGTCATTCATACTATTTCCAATTATCTCATTCATACCATACTCACACCCACCCCAACCATCACACTCATACCAATCATTCACTCCATGCACAAGATTATATCCATCCCAATCATCCATTAATTAAAAGACCCCCCAATAATATTAAAAAAGAATTAAATTAATAATAGTTAAAATATGTCACAATAAATAAGTATAAAATAGAAGGTAGAAAAAATTCATAAAATTAATAATTGATAGTATAAAATCAGATCTTAATATTAGTTAATCATCAGTCAATTAATCAGTTAGTTTGTTTCTTCCTTCCTTCCTTCCTTTCCTCCCTCCCTCCCACCCTCCCTCCTTCCTTCCTTTGGTGAATAGGCTTTTTGATTTTATTTGCTGGATTTCTATTCAAGGTTCTGACAAGACCTCTGCACCCCCTTCTTTAATACAATAACACTAAACCTTACATTCAGCTCTGCCCTCTGCCCCACCACTCAGTTGGTGCCATCTACCTTGGACTTGCCATTATGTTCTTAAATGTCTTTGTGAGTACAAAAAATAAAATACTTGTATGAACACACTTCATATCCATACATTCAAAAGTGTATTTTGTATTCTGATAGATGGAAAACATCTATTTAGAAACTAAGCACTTACATGTTATATGCACTATATGCTGCGTTTCTTACTCTAAATTCAATAGCACCACACTAAACTTTGTATTATTTTTGTATAAAAGCAACTGTTTCCATAGGAACACAAGCTTTTCCCCCTCTGGCAAGAATGAGATCATATTACACAAGGGGGATATATAAAGGTCACACAATCCATTAAAAATATTAAGGAAAACTTGATAATGCTTCAGCCTATAATTGTATGGTTACACTTAGTGGGGTGAAGACCCCAAAATGCGGTCTGCACAAATGCAGAAACTATAATTATTTAATCTAGAATTGAAAATCCTGCCTTACACAACCTGATAACTTCCAAGTTTGCTGGATTTCACCTATATTGGACCCCAGAACTAGTGACTAGGGATTTAAAAAGTAAATGTCCCTCAAGTCAGAGAGAAAGAGAGGCTGGTGGGGATGGGAGAGAGGGAGAGGGAGAGGGAGAGATTGCACATAAAAGCAGTAATATTTGTTGATGGTGATGTTGTTGGAATGGGAAAAGAGCAAACAGTTTCTGTTGATGTTATCCAAAACTAGGGTATGGCCTGAAAGGTGTAATGAATTTTAGAAAGAAAATAATCCAAATATTGCAGAACATCATCAGACACCAAGGGTTTTTTTAGCACAAGAAACTAAGGCCAAAAGAGATGCCCTGCCGGATAATACTCAATTCCTTTTATACTGTCTGAACATATACTCATATCCACCAAGTGCAAGGCCAGAATGGGAATATATCTCCCATGAAAATATTAATGAAACTTACATATATATGCAACCAACTATCCATGACAGAAATTAGGAATAAAATATGCACGTGTCCAAAGTAACTGGATTGAAGTTGGTGGATCCTCAGGTTCAAATTCACAGGAATTAATCTGCCTCATAAGATTGCCATAAAACTGAACTGCAATAGACTCATGTAGGATTTCCTGAGCTTCTTGGAGGAAAGGTAAGGTCAGACAGTAGTAAGGAGTAGTAAGGAAAAATTCACTGGGATCATAATAAGAAGACGTGATATGGCCAACTCACATGGTCAGCTCATCACTGCTATCTCACCACCACCAAGTCACCTCTGTCAGCTTACATTATTTCAATGTCTATCTTTGAATGCACGTACATTGTGGTTAATAGCAGATGCAGCAGAATGCTGGGAGGTTGTGTGTTCCAGAACAATGGCAACTTTCACTTTTACTAATATTAATGCCAAATTAGCTAACAATTATATTAGCCCACTTCTGGGCAATCATACACTAGATGTTTCTAAAATGAATGTATTTTAGAATGTATTCATGGCTAAACCAGGTACTACATTGTAATTTTTTTAATTTAAATTTTTGAAAAGCCTTTGATTCAGTAGTGCATGACATACTACTTCAGAAACTAAAATCTTATGACATCTCTGGTCCCCTTCATGATTGGAAAACTGCGTTCCTGTCAAACATACAAGTGGATAAAATAGGAAGTGCCCTTTCAAATCCTGCTCCTGTCAACAGTGGTGTCTCTCAAGTCAGGGTTCTAGGACCATCACTATTCATACTTTACATAAATGATCTTTATGATCATATTACAAGCAACTGTGTTCTCTTTGTTCATGATGTTAAACTATTCAACACCACTGATAACATTGATATCCTTCAAAAAGACCTTGACCATGTATTGAAATGGCAACTTCAAAAGTCAATTAACAAATGCTCTGTCTTACATATTGGCAAAAAGAATCAGAACACAAAATACAAGCTTAGAGGATATGATCTTGTAGATGACCCTCGCTCTGTCAAGGACCTTGGAGTACTCATATCTAATGACCTAAGTGCCAGTGCCCACTGTAACAAAATAGCCAAAAAGGCACTAAGAGTTGTTAATCTAATATTGCATAGCTTCTTCTCTGAAAATATTACACTGCTAACCAGAGCATACAAAACATTTGCTAGACCAATTCTCGAATACAGCTCACCTGTCTGGAACCCACAATGAATTTTGAACATCAATACAATCCTCCACTCCTCTGCGTGCAACAGAATACCTTATTCTACCAGACTTGAAATTTTGGGCTTAAGTAGTTTAGAGCTACATTGCCTTTGTTATGATCTAAATGTAGTTCCTAAAATCTTCTACCTCAATGTCCTACCTGTCAATGAATACTTCACCTTCAACTACAATAATACACAAGCACACAATAGATTCAAACTCAATATAAACCACTTCAAACTCGATTGCAGAAAATATGACTTTAGCCATAGAGTGATTCAATGCCTGGAAAGATTTGCCTGACTGGTTTCCTCCTCAAACCCCAAAAGTTTTAACTTTAAACTATCTGCAGTCAACCTCATGCCATACCTAAGAGGTCTGTAAAGGGCGTGCATAAGCCCACCATTGTGCCTCTTGTTATTGTCTTACTGTCCAATTGTCTAGGTCTACCTGTACCTACTTTGCTTATGCTTATGTACATACCAATACCTACTATCTTGTACATGGTTTTGACAAATAAATAAATAATACATAAATTTTACAATTTGCTAGTCTTCTTAAATGATTTGCTTTTCATTGGCTGAAAGCAAATTTTGCTCGCCATTTACTTATTTATTTATTTTAGCTATTGCAGATCATAAAATTATTTGTGGGAATTGAAAGTAGTATTCACAGAGTTGCCAAGTGATTTCCAGAGCAACTATTGACCAAATTCTTACACATTCAAACTCGGCACGTTTGCCTGCTGAAAGATATCTCTAGATCAGTGGGACAACAATTCTTCAGAAAGCTCAAGGAAAAATAGAAGTTTGTAATGACCCTTTGATTCTGGACATACAGAAACAACAAAGCACATGCTTCTCTAATGCCTGTACTGCAAAGACATTCACATTAGCCTCATTTTATCATTGCTGTAAAAATACCCAGAGAGCTGCACTCAAAATCAAGGGGATGGTGACCAGTGCCATAAACTAGACTTAATGACATCTAATTTACCTTATTAGAGTGTTCTGTAATTTGATATAGTTTCCCACATATTATCCTTTCATGCATCCCTATACCTATCTAATGTTCTCATCCTTTCTTTTAGACTTTTAGGTATATTTTCTATTTTATTATCTTGTAACTTCAGATAGATAATAGATAGATGATAGTTAGATAGATAGATAGATAGATAGATAGATAGATAGATAGATAGATAGATAGATAGATAGATGGATGGATGGATGGATGGATGGATGGATGGATGGATGGATGGATGGATGGATGATATATAGAGAGACAGAGATAGAGACAGAGAGACAGATAGATATACAAACATAGATGATAGATGATGGTGATGAGAGATAAAAAGAAGAGGGGAAGGGAGACACTGATATAATTTATGTGCTTTTTAATTGACTGTACTCCTTTTTCATTATGTCAATCTAGAACCTTAATATAGGTTTGATTTGACTCTTAAAGTTAATCTGTTTATCAAAAATGTAAAGTTTCAGGCAAGAAGCAGAGCTTTTTTCATTGCAGCTGAATCTACCCTAATATCTGTAGCCTCTTACCAAGAGAATTTCAGTTTCAATCTGCTTAATTAATTCTGCTCTCTTGCTAAATGAGATTGGGAAAGCCTCTATCCCCTTGGGTTTGACTGGTTCAGGTATTTCCCTTTTTCTCCTCTCCCCTTCTGCCATCATAATCCTCTATTAATTTTCTAATCTGCTGCAATTCATAGCTAAATGTGATAAGTCTCCTCTCCCTCCTCCTGAGGCTTACTAATTATAGAGCAAAGTGTCCATTGTTATGATTAAAAACCCTGGAGGTGAGTGTATTTATGTGATCCCTACACATTTGAACTCACCTTCCTCTGCTGGAAGCCATCTTCAGCTAAAACGTTTGAATAATACCAGTAAGAAAAGAGATAGATTTTCTTTTCCTGCACTGGAGTTGTTTGATATTCAATCAGAGAGACATAGAGAGGATAACAGTTGGCATTGGTTTTTGTTGGTTCAAAGACACATTTTTCTTCCATAAGATCAGGAAGGTGTCATGTTTCTAAGAGCCTGAGCAGAATTTTTGCTCAAGCCTCCCTTCATTTCTATGTCAATGTCATTTTTTGTCTTCCATGATTTTATTCCCCAAATTATTCTGTAAAAGGGCATGTGCAAGGGAAACCCAAATATTAAAAGAAAAGGTACTGTATTTTTCAGTCTATAAGACGCACTGGAGTATAAGATGCACCTTATTTGTTGGAGATGAAGATAAGAAAAAAGCTGATTGTCAGGGAGATTGGCCTCCCGGAATACCCACAATCAGCTGTTCAGAGGTGAATTTTAACAATAGGCTCATTGGTTGTGAGGTCTGCTCTTTGCTATTTCCCCCCCTGCCTCTGAACCCTTTCAAAGTCTGAAGCCCCCTTTCAGAGGCTTTTTGTCTGAAGCTCCTTTTCAGAGGCTTTTTTCAGTCTTTGAAACCTCTGTTTCAGAGTCTGGACAGTGCTACATTCGGAATATAAGACGCACCCATATTTTCACCTTCTTTTTTGGGGGGGGGGGAATGTGCATCTTATATTCTCTCTTATATGGTAACTCATCCTCTAATCATCTGAAATAGAAAGCTTGGTGCCCAGTCTAATTTCCTATTGCTTGCATTGTATTTATTATTCATTATTTATTATTCATTTATTTAAAAGATCTCTATGGCTACCCATCTCACAGCACATATTTCTGGGTTGTTAACAACAGTGATACAAATGTAAACAGTACAAACAATACAAAAAGTAAGTCAAGAAAAACTAGGCACCCAACCCATAACTGTACCTAATCATTGTTTCAGCCTTAACTCCAACTTTACTGTCCCAATGCCTGCAATGCTTGAGTGCAGTTTTGAGGAATTTCCAAAGTATTGTGAAATGCTTGTATTTTATATATTTGGATCTTATATCTTAAACCATCTAACATTCTAATTGCATAATTTTTCATCTATCATATTTTTTCATGTTGTTTTATTCTGCACTAAAAATCACTCTCAACAATATTTCCCATTATTTGTTGAACAAATTTAGCTTGCAATAAATGACATCTTCAGATTATATAACTAAAATACCACTATGAAAGTTCTTCTGTTTAAAATATTTATCTCCTTTATCCAGCTCTCTAAAGGTATCTTTTACTAAATAGGATTGTTATCATATTCTTTCAAGTAGTTCTCTCATTCATTTGTCATCTTTACAATTACTTGATGAAAGATTGAATTACTGAATGTTAGAATTACACAGTTGGGTTAGGTTATTGAAATAATAATATTAATTGGAAGAGCCAAATTAAGTCCTATTATGTTCTGTGGAAAATAGGAGGAGGAAATAATATTAGAGATGCTTGCTACCTTGAGTTATTTATAAAACTAATAATATAAGTGGGATATAAATCAATAAATGAAAAACCTACTTTAGCATGATACCCCTGATGACAGTCACTGTTTCCATAATATTTGAGAAAAAAATTATTTCTGTTTCTGATTCCTTCTACCATTAGTGATGGGCGAACCCAACGGTGTTCGGGTTCGGCAAGTTTGGACGAACTTCACACAAAGTTTGGTCGAACCCGAACCCGAATGGTCCGTCGTGCCAAAGAATCCAGGAAGTGATCACCTTGGCATCTTTAGCAGCCTGCTGGTATACGTGATGTGAAAGCTCCGCCCCCGGAATCTCTTCATGTGATTCCCCAGCTCCTTTTGTGCCTCCCTCCCAGCCTCCCGGGTAGCCAACAGCTCCCCGGTGTTCGCCTTTCTCTGCCACCACCGGCGCCCAGCTCCTCCTTCTCTTCTCAGCAGATGACAGCCAGGCGGTGGCTTTTGCGGTGTTCGGCATGAACGCCGAACCGAAGCATGATTTTTTTAAAAAAAAATTGGGTTCGGGTCCGGCATCTCGAACACCACAAAATTTGGTATAGACCCGAATTGTGCGGGTTCGGTTCGCCCAACACTATCTACCATCCATTAGCTGATAAAACATAATTCCTATTCCTTTCTTTATGAGGAAAACATCCATTTTGTTTATTGATGTCCGTTTTCAATCTGTACAACTCATTTTTATTTCAGTGGCATTATTCCAGATATCTTTCTAAGGACTATGAGTATTGGTGCTTTGTAGCGAATAAGAAAAATGAGCCAAGGGACTGTATTGTCTTTCATTCATTCTTTCTCCAGCTATTAGTATATCAACTGAACCTGGGGAAGTAATGTTAATTTTGCTGTAAAGGTACTTGCAGTAATTAGCAATATCCTTATTTATCATATGTACAAGCAGAAAGGTAGTCTTTACAGAATGAATCACTTTGACCCTGCACTCTTGAGATGGAGATAGGAAAGAATGCGTAGAAGTCTTCCAGGGCGGGATAATGAATTCAAACTGAATTCATTAAAGTATCTACTATTGTCAAAGAAGAGTCTACTAATGTAAAGACCAAGGTGCCTGCAAGTAGTTCCTTGGAACCTCTGTGGATAAGGAGAGGACAGGAGATCATCCACATTTGCTCCAGAGGTCTCATTAGGAGCATGCATGACAGTGCCTTGAACAATGGGAACATTGGGATTAGCCATTTCATTCATAATCAAAGTAGAGACTTTAAAAGGACACTAAGTTCACCAACCTCACTTTCTAATAACCTTTAGAAATTGCTCATTAACTATCAATATATAGTGACTATAACATTGAATTATAACATTTCAAAAGATTATTTGTAGCAATACTGGGATGGTGGTGGTGCATACTTTGATTTCTGGCTCACCTTGATTTCTCAGTAGCCTTTAATAGCATTGAATATTATATCCTTCCTGATCAACATTGAAGGATGGGGATGGCAGTGATAATCTGTAATATCAATGGCCAGAAGGGCTTTCAAGGAAATGTAACTACTGAGTGAGTTACAACCATTCTTAGTTCAGGGGGAAATGTTCAGAGTCACTCATGCCATGGTTATCTCCCAGTTTAGATTATTGCAATGCACTATTCATGGAGCTGCCTTTGAGGACCACCCAGAAGGTAAAGTGGTTCAGAATACAACAGTCCAGATAATTTTGGGTGCATCATGTTATGTCCATATGCTAACACTGATGTGCAAGTTCCTAAGTGCAACTCAATAACTAGTTACCACCTAAAAAGTCTTTCACTGCAGAGGGCTGGCTTCTTGAAAATAGTGTTGTCTAGTGGGACTTTGGAGATATATCTTCTCTTATTATGGTGTCTGCCCTTTGAAATAGTATACACCTCCAAATTCAGAAGATCTTGATTGTGTGTGGTCTTCTGTAAAACCTTGCTTTCCCCCCAGGCATTTGGCTAGGGTGGTGGGTAAACATGTTCGTAGCAGTTTGAAAGGTAGTGGTTTTCAGCTACTTATGTTACTTTTTATTTTATTTGCTTTGTTTATGGCTGTAATAATATATTAACAGCCAGAATTGCAAGTTACAATTTTTCAAATAAGGTGCCCATATATATATATATATATATATATATATATATATATATATATATTGATTGATTGATTGATTGATTATAAATAAATAAATAAATAAATAAATAATCTCTGTTAAAAACTTTATTGAAGAAGCTGCCTATGCAGAGAGATTTAGCAAAGTCAGAGAAGCAGCATTATGCTAGTATGTTCTAAAACAGTGTTTCCCAACCTTTTTTGAGCCGCGGCACATTATTCATATTTTCAAAATCCTGGGGAACACTGAAAGGGGGGGCGGGGGGGGGGGCGGGCTAAAGAAAAGTTTGGACAAAAAAACCCTCTCTCTTCCTCCCTTTCGCTCTATTTCTCCCTCTTTCTCTCTTTTCCTTCCTTCCCTTCTTTCTCTCTCTCCGTCCCTCTTTCTTTCTTTCTTCCTCTCTTTTTTGCTCTCTTTCTCTCTCCCTCCTTCCCTTCCTCTATGTCTTTCTCTCTCCCTTGCTCTCTCTCTCTCTCTGTCTCTCTTGCTATCTCTTTCTTGCTTTTTTCTCTCTCTCTTGCTCTCTCTCTCTCTCTCTTTCACTGTCTTGCTATATGTCTCTTTCTTTCTCTTTGCCTCTCTTGCTATCTCTCTTTCTTTCTCTCTCTTTCTCTCTCTCTGTCTCTCTTGCTATGTCTCTCTTTCTTTTTCTCTCTCTCTGCCTCTCTTGCTATGTCTCTCTTTCTCTCTCTCTTTCTCTATCTCTCTTTCTCTGCCTCTCTTTCTTGCTCTGTCTCTCTTTCTCTGCCTCTCTTGCTATGTCTCTCTTTCTTTCTCTCTCTGCCTCTCTTATATGTCTCTCTTTCTTTCTCTCTCAGCTGACTGCAAGCGGGAGCCCTGACGGCGGCAGCTGGACGTGCTGCTGGACACCGTATATGCCAGGCCCGCAGTGCCAGCATGTACGACGTCCAGCAGCACGTCCAACCGCCACCGTCAGGGCTCCCGCTTGCAGTCAGCTGAGAGAGAGAGAGCGCTCCCTCTCGCCACCGCCATCTTCCCGTGACTGCCTGCGGCCGCTGCGGCCACCCCCCCGTTCCCATCGCTAGTGCCCTCCCGCCGGGCCACAAAGGACACTTGCCGTCGACGCCAGAGAAGCTCCAGCTGGGCGGGGCGCTGCCGGTACTTCCGTCCTGGGGCTCCCGCTCGCAGCTGTCCCCCGGCTCCTGCTCGATGCCGCGGTTTTCGGCGCTCTCTTGCTGGGCCCCAAAGAAGGAAGGCGGGAAAAAGGCACGAAGAATGGAGCTCTCCTTCTTCCTGCCTTCCTTCTTTGGGGCCCAGCAGGAGAGCGCCGAAAACCACGGCATCGAGCAGGAGCCGGGGGACAGCTGCAAGTGGGAGCCCCAGGACGGAAGTACCAGCAGCGCCCAGCCCAGCTGGAGCTTGGCGGCACACCTGGCCATGTCTCGCGGCACACTAGTGTGCCGCGGCACACCGGTTGGGAAATGCTGTTCTAAAAAACTCTTTTGAGCTACAGAGTATCAAAGAAGAAAGAGCTTCTTTATTTTCCTGTTCCTTTTTAATATAGTAGATAAAATATATTTTACTCCAGGTGCATTGCCTCCATCACTAGGATGCTTTCATGTAGTCCATATTTTCACCCTTCAAAGTCTCAAAAATCAATTCATACCATCCCACTATCACAATTCTAAAATCCCCATGTTCTGAGCATCACCATAGATCCACAGAGGAAAAGACCAGGAACCAGGCAGATGCTGGCACCATTACCTTAAGGAAATGTGTGAGGAGAAAGAGAGAGAGAGAGGATGAGGAGATGGAGGAGAGAAGGATGACCATAGTTGGAGGCTTCAAGCTCTTCCATCTCTCAATTAAAAGACTGCTGAAAGAAAACCATGGTGCCACAAAGCCAAGAAGCCAGAAGGGATGAGTTGAGAATCCTTGCCAATTGGAAATGGCTGGCTTCTGGCTTGAAAGCTCCAGCTCTTCAGCTGCATTCATAGTAATTCTGTCTGCACTGCAACTGAACCAGAAATTGTCCTGTTGTACAAAAGCAATAACAGTTTGTCACCAGGCAAAGCCAATAAAGGAGTGTCCCTAAATCAGCATAAGGCCAGTGGCATTGAATTATGGGAGCCTTATCTCAACACACACTCACATTTCTAGTTATGTGCAGTTGTTTGTGCATATAATATCATTTTTCCAGGATTCTTAAAGTTGCTTTAATGATAGATTAATGCACTGTTTTCTTTCTCAGTAAGTAGGAAAAGGAACTGGGTACAATTTTCACTTGTGCGTTAGCCACTGGTTTGTTTTTTGAGCATGTGCAATAGAAGATCCTCGATGTACCTGGACTCTGTTCTCTATAAGACATCTACTTGAAAAAGGTAACACTATGGAAATGGATATGCTATGCCACCATATCAGTTCAATGCAAAAGACATACCAGTTATTTTACCTTCAAGGTGACAAACATTTTTATTCATGAAAAACTTCAACTTATTCACAACTTATGAGTAAGTCCAAAATATGTTTGCAAGCATCCAGTATTTCTTTTCCCTTTGTAAACAGGTATTAGTGCTTTGTATTTAAGGGCTTTGACTGATTAATCATTGTGTCGTTGGTATTAAGCTGGTATTAAAATGCATTGTGTAGTCAAAGAATAAAGGACAAACAGTTCAGGAACTTTGATATATAAGAGTTAGATCTGTTACAGTATATATAAGTCTGACCATTATTTCTTCATCTATTATATATTTTTTAAATTCTTCGACATAAACTATATTAAGACATATAAGGTTCTTGGGCACTCTCCTATCCAGGTACTAATCCCAGATAGTCCTGCTTAGCTTTCACAAGATCTTCACATCATGTCACAATAGACTCTGCTTGGGGAATATTTGGGGATTGCCCATGCAAAATATAGCAAGTTCAAACATATCAACATACAGTAATTGCCTTTTGCGAAAAAAGGTACTACAAAGACAACTAGAGAGATTTCAACACACTGACATGCTTGTAATAGAGTCATAAATGGTAAAAGGATCTAACGTATAAATTGCTTGAGTCAAAATGGAAATGATATATGATAAATGATGTACGAGGTGATATATGAAGGAACTGGAATAGCAAAAGATGTTGGGAGAGCTACAGAAGTGTTAAAAGAACGGCAAAAGAGTGATGGGGAAAATGCAAAATGCTAATAGAAAAAATGGTGGGGCAACTATAAAAATGAGGTTCTTCACAATGGGGAAAATTGATGTGTTGAAGAAGATAGAGAAGAAGAAAAAATCACATGTACGCATGCATTATTTAAACAAAGAAGAAAAAATTGCCCAGTTGCATGACTTAAAAATTAATTGTTTTTTCAGAAGTCAGTTTCACCTTCTCGATTTCTATTAAAGCGGTAATGTCTCCAATGAGTCTGGTAACTAGTTATATGATATACATGTGTACAGAATGGTTGGCTGCATTGCTTCCTCTTCACTGTGAAAGAATGAGGACCAAGGGAAACATCACCCTATCACTCTTTGCTATGATGGGCCCAGTTCATTATCATAAACTCCCAAAGCTTAGCATTTTGCCCTGTGTTTCTTTGTGACTGTTCTGCCAGCTGTCTCTTTTTTTTAACGATGTAGGCTTAGATTTTATGTATATTGTCTACTGGGGGCATTAGAATTTCAGACATTCTCAGCTGATATCAATAATGTCTGCACAGATATTTCCGGCTTATAATACTGGTTTTAATCAGAAAACAGAAGATAAAACTGGGACGAGTCCAGTTATTGAATGCCAACTGCTTTTCTAGCTCTGTAATCACACACTTAACCAGGTCAATTATTAACACTGGCAGTTAGGACTTGTTCATTTATAAAATTTCATATATTGTATCCAGTCAGTTGCATATTGCCTCTTATTAGCAGGATATTAGCAGAAGTAAATTCCCAGTGGATGGGCAGTACAAGCTGTGAAGGGCTACCAAAATTTTTAGTACCACACTGTGGGCATAGCTTATTTTGTGTGGGTGGGAGTAGCTTGACAATCATGTGATTTGACCAAGAATTTTTCAAGAACCTCAAAACAATACCCATATCAATGGACTCAAAACAAGCAGGACATCGAATTCACCAACATCCTAGAA
Organism: Erythrolamprus reginae; assembly: GCF_031021105.1. Classification (NCBI taxonomy): domain Eukaryota; kingdom Metazoa; phylum Chordata; class Lepidosauria; order Squamata; family Dipsadidae; genus Erythrolamprus; species Erythrolamprus reginae. The sequence goes on from NC_091950.1 coordinate 64,118,359, forward strand.
GTGAGCAGCTATAGAACAGTGAAATGACAGAAACATCTCACTTAGAATTTTGAAAGCACATTTTGAGCATTGTCGTAAAGGTGCCTGGCCACTCACAAAATAATCACATACTCAAAGGCAACAATCTAAAGTATTCCTTGCTACTTTCACAGCCTAAGTGAATATTCCAATATGTTCCACTCCACATAACAGTCTTAACCCTCCTTCCTGCAGACTACCAAACAAAATTTCTGGCAAAACATTAGGTTTCAAGCATTATTCATTTTATTTTCTAGACCAGGGGTCCCCAAACTTGGCAACTCTAAGACTTGTGAATTTCAATTCCTAGAATTCTCCAGCCAGCTATGAATATCTCTGTTCTAGAGAATACTATAGCCATTCCGAAAGGAGGAGGAGGCAGAAACGCAGATCACATAGAATTAATTCCAGATCTTATCTCCTTATACTTTTCCTAGTCACTTTTGTTTGTAGCAGAATCGCTGGCTTTGGGTTTTTAAATTCTTTCGGGAAGAATGCAGAGGCTGCCCAAAGAGGATGCCCTGCATTTTCCTTCAATATCTTTTGGTGCAAATTGGGTGGTGTGAGGTGGAGCTCCATTTTTGCTACCCTATTGCGTCCCCCCCACCCCTGGTCTGGGCAGCAGCCTACCCCTGCATCCATGTAATTTACCATCAATGTGTTTTATAGAAATACTCATGTAATGTTTGATCCAGCTGGGAAATCTACTGGATAACTATACAAGAAATTCCAGTTACAAGTGGAGGTGATATACATTTCTACAAGTGGAGGTATCATCCCCTAACCCCCAACATTTTACCCATAGACTATCCACGATTGACCTCTCCAGATTCCTAAGAGGTCAGTAAGGCACGTACATAAGTGCACTAGAGTGCCTTCCTTCCCCTGTCCTATAGTCTCTCCTATATCTCATATATATTTCTAGAGCAATGGTGATGCAGTGGTTAGAGTGAAGTACTGCAGGCTACTTCTGCTAATCACTGGCTGCCAGTGGTTTGGCAGATAAAATCTCACCAGGCTCAAGGTTGACTCAACATTCCACCCTTCTGAGGCTGTAAAATGAGAACCCAGATTGTGGTGGCAGTATGCTGACTCTGTAAACTGCTTAGAGAGGGCTGAAAGGCACTGTGAAGCAGTATATAAATCTAAGTGCTATTGCTATGGCTATTGCTACCTTGTACCTTTTCGCCTTTCCTCCTTCTCTTCCTCTAACACGATTCTATTTTTAAACATTTGATTTGTTATCTTTCTTTCTGTTTTGAGTGCTTATCTTGCTTTGACATTTGTGTAACTTCTGTGCACAACATTGAATAATGAAAGGGTCTCTATTCTAGCCCATGGTACTTTTTTTGAGATTATAATTGGCAGTGCTGATAATTTGTTTGCTTTACTTTCCTTGGTAAATATGCACACAAGACTCCTGTAATGGTATGTGGAAAAACCCTGGGAGATGTTGCTTAAGAAATGATTAGATAAGACACAGCAGAGTCTGCAGCTACATGGTAAACAGAGCAAGAGGCTCTGAAGAGCCTTCCCTACTTATAAGAGTCTGTTAATGTAGTTTTATAATAAAGTAGACTTTTCTTATCTGGCTGTGTATCAGCCTCCACACTACCTGCTTGCTTCATCTGTCATAGTAATGGGATGGAGGAGAGGGATGGTTAGGTATTTGGGTAGGGATGGGGAAGCGTGCTGGAAATGGCTCTACTTGTCTTTGATTAGGAGGTTAGGGAGGAAAGTTCTCATCACATACTGCCAGGCTACATGGACATGTCTATAGCCTGCTCAAGGTCAAAGACCAGACAGGCTACCACTCCCACTTGACATCTTGGGACCTGGTTTTGGATGGTTTGCCCAGGGGGATTATGAGGAAGGGTATGTGCATTTACGTGCCTTTTGTCTCAGCACTTGCTTTTCTTTTGTCGGTATCAGTTCTTGTCTAGTAAAAATACTCATCTCTATAAACCTGGAGTTGGGGTTTTTCTTTCCTAGACTTTGAATGGAAACGCGCCTGACAATATGTTTCCTATGTGGTCTACCTGGTAGCTGACAGGGAAGTAACAGAAAACATTACTTCTGTCTCAAATGGTCTCAAATGGCCATAGGTACAGGCTCAGAACCAAGCATTTCTTCATTATTAAAAAATAACAAATACCTGTTTCATTTCTGGCTACATTTCAATTCACTGCTTCAGGGAATGTAAGGATTAGGTAAAAGTCATGTAATACAAACCTCTATTCAACAGTGAACAAGTAAAGGCAAATCTCATAAAAATAAAAGACAGATTGAGGTCAATTTTGTCTGGAATGGGAAGAGGAAATTTAACAACAACAACAAAAAAACCCTTATTCCTTATAAAGCTGACCCCAAAATACTTGAACTGTTGGAATCCATTTTGTTTTACTGCTCTGTTTTCTTTACACTAAAAATGCAAAACAAAACAAAAACTGAAAAAAATATTTAAAATTATCATGTTCTGTGGAAATAACAAAATTAAAAATAATACTGTATTTTCAAAACTGTGCTTACTAGATTGCATTAAATTGCTTTTAGTTACCAATTGGAAACTGACTACTTACTGAGTAATTTGAGATTTATCTGAAAGATTTGGAACATGAGAATCTAGCTTAAACTTATATTAAAATACTGTGCACATATCTGATGGGACAAGCACATGAAAATTTGCATTTTGACTCCTCTCAAAAATCAAGGTTTAATATCACAGTGATTAGATAGAACTTGTCAAGTAACCTGTTGATTATTCCACTTGGGGTTCTGGAGGGAATAGTCTCAAATGACCCCTGCAAATGTTGTTAATGTGTCCAACAAACTGTGGTGAGCAATTGTGGACTAGTCACAGCTTTCATCATTTAAAAAAAATGGAAGTCTGATCAAAACGACAGAATGATGTAAATCTGTGGACGAAAAGTAGTGCTATACAGAATGAGGATGTAATAAAATAAGGTCATACTTTTAATTAACTAGGGAATAGGTGATATGATCAGGAATTTGACGGACTCAGTTCATAAATAAACTATTACATGAAAATATATTCTCAAGATAACTAGGGAAGAAATATACTTCTATTTACAGCTATGACATAGCTATTCTAATTTCAGATTGGTTTCTTTGAAAGAATGTGGCAATATTCTCCATAGTCGGTGGAACTAACCTCTAATAATTGGATGACCCCATTTCTTCAGCCAATGAGCCTCTATTCCCCCTCTTCTGACTCAGTCCTCGGCTGAACAGGACACATGCATTCCATTGCTTCCTTCCTTTGAGGCCTCCCTTTTACTTTTTTGGTAATTCATGATTTCTCCCAACTGGTCAATCCATCAGACCACTGGGATCCTCAGTTGTCAAATTCAACAACTCCTTAATTATTGGCGATGGTGCTATTTCATCTATATTTAGCCTGCCAATATCATAATAGTGAGAGGGACTGCCTTGACCACCATTGGAGCTTGCACACTTGCACAGGTACCCTGTCACCACCAGCCAGCCCCAGGGCCTATCCCATTTCCCCAGCTTGACTGCCCTAACTGACTGCCCTGCTTCCTTTATGTAGCCCTGCCCTCCTTTCACTGCTATGAGCTTATCTTCCTGGCACTAGAGCTTTCTGCTCATGTGCGGTGCCACTTTTGCCCTTTCCCAATTCTCTAATTTTGACAGCTTTGGAGGCTTTGAAGTGCCACTGGAGCTATTTCATGGGGCTATCTGCTCCTGGTAGGCATCACTATCTGGTGCTAGAGCTGCCTTGCCTGCCTTCCCCAGCATTGTTACACCCAACTTCCCTGCCCAGCCAGACTTATCCCTCCCAATGGACAAACTGCTTGGTACGTCCCTTTCTTGGAAGTTAGCTCCACCCATTATGGAGAATAGGCATTGGTGCCTACCAGATACATCCTTTCTCGTAGGGTGGAGATAACCTCCAAGACCCATCTGGCCTGGCTTGGGAGTTTTCCTGGTGTTGTGTTATCTTGTGCAAACTTGGGAGCTGCATGCAGAGTCTGACCATCATCCTTTGTTAAAAGGGGTGGGGGGATAGAAGCAAGGAATGATCATATATTTATTGTCAGACTTAGTCCTCATTGGCTGAAGGGACTGGGTCATCCCATTCTTGGAGGTTAGCTCCACCCTACAAGAAGGGAGGTACCAACGCCCATTCCCTACTTGGACAATTATCTGTATGGCATTGATTCTCCAAATAAGTGAGATGTTTAGATTGCAACTTATCCATTGTTGTTGGCCAGTTTAACAGCAGAGTTTATAAATACAGTACATATATGCATACATACTGTATGTACATATATAATAAACCCACACCCATACACATAGCACACACTCCTTTGATGTAAATTTGAACAACAGCAACAATTGCCTGCAGTTATGTCATTTCCTAAAACAATATTAATTTATATTCTCATTGCAGTCCACCTGTTTCTTGTTCATTTGTAGCTTTCCTGTTTGCACCTTTCCTGTTGATGGCTTCCTTGTGACCAAGGGGTTTCTTGCACTTTCCCTAAATTTGTTGATCTCCTGTTATTAGGAGTAGAATTCATCTCCAATCTGATAAGTGTTCTATGGAGAGTGCAAATTTCAGTCAATTTCCTGGTGTTCAGTTTGTAGATTTGTTAGTCAGGCTAATAGCTAGAATTTGGGACATGTTGACAAATGCACATGAATCATTTCATTGCACCGCAATTGATTTATTGAATAGAACAAATAGATTGAATAGTTAGATGGAGCCCATAAAAGAGTCTACACTGGATGACTAATAAGACCATTAAACTGATATAAGCAATGTGGTGATTCACACTTGGCTGCATCATCAAGTGATCAGCGTCCATATAGAGTGAGTTTCTAGTATTATTTGCATTAGAACAAAAAACCCATTCTTTCTTGAGAATGAATCCACCATAGGCACACATCTTTTAAATGAAATGTGGCCCTATCAGTCATATAATGCCATTCCTAAGCAACTGTTGCCTTAACATATGAAAGCTTCAGCTTGGGATTTTTCTTTAGAATAGAATGAGCTGAAAAGGGCCTTGGAGGTGTTCTAGTCCTGCCCCTTGCTCAAGCAGGAGACCCTATACAAGTGATGGCGAATATTTTTCTCCCTCGGGCACTGAAAGCACACGCACGGGTGCTATCACACACATGTCCATGTCCACATCCATAATTCAATGCCCCCCATGCACATGTGATCCCCACACTCCCCCATTTCCCAACTTCCAGTGGGGCTGGCAGGCCCATTTTTCATTCTTCCCAGGCTCCAGGAGCATTCTCTGGGGAGGCACAAATGCCATCCCCCTCCACCTAGACCCCCCCCTGAAGGGCAAAAATGCCGTCCCAGAGCCTCTTCACCAGAGCTGAACTAGGGCAAAGGCTTGTGTGCTGGCAGATATGGCTCCATGTGCCACCTGTGGCATGCATGCTATAGGTTCACGGTTACAGTAAGCTGACCAGATGTCCCGCTTTTGGTGGGACAGTCCCGCTTTTTGATAATTAGTCCCACGTCCTGTGGTGTTTAAAAAATGTCTCACTTTTTAAAAAGATCAACTGCTCTGGGGCTTCAAGGTAGCACAGGGCTGCAGCTGAGCCACTCGGCCTTTCACAATGAAGGAGCCAGCACAGGAGGCGGAGGAAGAAGGAGAACTTTCCGAGCACTGAGGGCTTGTCAAACGCCCGTTGCATCAATGGAGTAGGACTACTGGAGCAGCAGCAGGGCCACTGGAGGGACTTTGTGGGGGCAAACCATGTTGGGTGGGTGCAGGAGCTACGACAGCCAGGCCCTCTTTTGTCTCCTACATCAGCCCTGAGGTGAGGTGAGGGGGGGGGGGTGAGTTCCCACGAGACCGGTGGTAGCGGCCACGAAGGAGGCTTGGTGCCCGGGTTTCCTCTCAGGAGGCACCAGTGGCTGCTCTTCCAGGGCTTCATGGATGGGGGGGGGGGGATAACAAACAACTTGGATGCTTTATGGGTGAGGGGCTGCCATCGTTCCAGCCACCACCACCTCCTCCCCATCCCCAGTCTAGGAAATGGGACTCCTCTCCCTTATTCAAGGGAGGCTTGGAGTTTATTTGGGGTTTTTGAGGGGGGGGAAGGGGGCAGTTGTGAGGAAATGGAGGCTGAAGGAGCATTTGACTCTCAGCAACCGGCATCCTCTCCATTGATGAAAACCTCAGGAGCAGAGAGAGGGCTTCTTAAATGGGTGTGGTAGGAAACATATTTAAATGTCAAAAAATGGCATGGGGTGTGTGGGGATCACTGCCAAAACCAAGGATTAAACAGGGCCATTTTTCCGTCTTTCCCTTTTGCTAGGAAGGAAGGAAAAAGAAAATAGCAATAGCATTTAGAGTTGTAGACCGCTTCGTAGTTCTTTTACAGCCCTCTCTAAGCAGTTTAAAGAATAAGCATCTTGTCCCCCAACAAGGCATCAGAATAAGCATCTTGCTCCCCACCAACAATCTGAATAATAAGCATCTTACCCCCCCCAACAAGGCATTGTAATCAGCATCTTGGCCCCCCCCCCAACAAACTGGGTAATCAGCATCTTGCCACCCAACAATAATAAGCATCTTCCCCCCCAACAAGGCATCAGAAAATGCATCTTGACCCCCCCCCCCAACAATTTGGGTAATAAGCATTTTGCCCCACAACAATAAATAAGCATCTTGCCCCTCCCAACAACCTGGGTCCTCATTTTACCCACCTCGGAATAATGGAAGGCTAAAAAAAAAAGGAGGGGCAGGGAGGGTAAAAGTGGAAAGAGTTGCCTTTTGAAAGCAGTACACAATGAAATGTCATTTTAATATATGCGGAAGAAAGAGAGAGAAAGAAAGAGGTAGGGAGAGAGCGAGAAAAAGAAAGAGAAACAACACCTCCCCCCCCCCCCCGGTCAATGGTGTCCCTCTTTACCAATGTAAAAATCTGGTCACTTTAGGTTACAGCCCTATACCATTTTAGATAAGTAACTGTTTAGACTCTTAAAAACATCCAGTGATGGAGTGTCCATGATTTCAGGAGGCAAGCTGTTCCAATGGCAAATTATCCTCATTGTTAGGACATGAAGTTTCTCCTTAATTCTAGGTTGCTTCTCTCTTTGATTAGTTTGAAACCATTGTTTCTTGTCTCTGGTGCTTTGGAGAATAATTAAACTGCCCTCTACTTTGTGGCAGCCCCTCAAATACTGGAATACTGCTACCATTTCACCCCTAATTCTTCTCTCTTTTTTAGACTAGCCAAACTTAAATCCTGAAGCCTTTCTTCATACAGTTTAGTCTTGAGGCCTTTGATCGTCTTAGTTGATCTTCTCTGAAGCTTTTCCATCTTTTTTACAGTATGGTGACCAAAATTGGTTACAATATTCCAGGTGTTGACTTACTAGGGTTTCATAAAGCAGTACTAATACTTCACGTAATCTTGATTCTATGCCTCTGCTTATACAACCCAGCACTATATTCTCACAATGAGAAGCCTCTTTTGGAAAACAGATGCCCCCTTTGCAGTTTCACCTTATGTTTGCTGGTGAAAAAATGAAAGGTAGAGAGTAGAAAGAGGAGCAAAAGGAATCAGTCTGTGTTGCAATGCCTTTCCCCAATTTTCTTGTTTGTTTTAAATCTCAGGCTAAACATGCAATATGCGAGGTTAGGTCTGAGAGATGATGGGGATGCTAACAAGAGCTTACAAAACATTTGTCAGACCAATCCTAGAATACAGCTCGCCTGTATGGTACCCACATTGCATATCTGACATCAACACAATTGAGAGAGTCCAGAAATATTTCACAAGAAGAGTCCTTCATTCCTCTTCTCACAACAAAATACCTTACTCCACCAGACTTGAAATTCTTGGTTTAGACAACTTACAACTCCGTCGTCTCCATTCCAACTTAATTATAGTTCATAAAATCATATACCAAAATGTCCTACCTGTTAATGACTACTTCACCTTCAACCGCAACAACACGAGCACAAAATCGATTTAAACTAAATGTCAACCGCTCCAAACTTGACTGCAAAAAATACGACTTCAGCAACAGAGTAATCAACACCTGAAATGCACTACCTGATTCTGTGGTTTCTACTCCTAACCCCAAAACCTTTAACCTTAGATTAGCTACAATAAGGGATGTGCATAAGTGCACCATTATGCCTACCATCCCTGTCCTATTGTCTACTTTTTATCATTACTTATCTAATGTTTTATATGTACAAATTATCACCCTATAATTGTTTGACAAATAAATAAATAAATAAAATAAAATAAAATGTTAAGAGGCACAGAACCAAGGATTATCAGTACAGTAATCATGTTACTAATTTAGCAAGTACATTGATTCACTGGCAAGGAAAATTGTAAATGGGTCAAAACTCAGTCTCACTCAACAACATAACTTTGGGGCTCAGTCGAGAACTACATGAGGGTGCCAGGCTGGACTAGGTCTATGTATCTAGCTACTTAGTTTTATGTAGACTGATTAGTCTTGGAAACTTGCATAGAATACCATCATTTTTCATATCCCTTTCATTCCCTCAAAATTAATGCAGCTGAATCTGGTCTCCTGTAACTTTTCTATAAATAGCCTCTGTCTCTATTCTATCAATGTTTACAAATGACTTGTATCCCACTAGTCTAGCATTCCCCCTTTATCCTGTGTTTGCCCTCCTGCCCTTTTTCGACCTCTTGTTCCCATGTTTCTAATCCATCTGCTTTTCTTATATTGGATGCTTCTCTTGTTTTTACACTTAGCCTCCTATGAAAATGTTTCTGGGTTCTTTTGTGTATCACTCAAGCTCCTTGTAAAATAGGGTCTTACTTGGCTAAACCTCAAATGCTTTGCAAATAGTTTTGACACCAATGTTACAGAAGCAGCCACAGCAACAACAACAATAATAATGTGTTTGACTTGTGATATTGTGATATGAAATCCAGCATATAAATCTAATTTGCTGTGTATTACTCATTTTTTGTGAATAAAATAATAATAATAATAATAATAATAATAATAATAATAATAATAATAATAATTCTGCATTTAAATGCTATACCAGAAATAACCAGATTGCCTAAAATGGGTGGTTCAACAATTCTTAGAAATTGTAAAACATTAAAAAGAATCTAGGAATGCATTGCTTGCATTTTTAACCCTTCTCCTTTTTTTAAAAAAACATAGACTGTTGAAATTGTGGCCTTGGGAATTCAATTCTTGGCTTAGACAGGCTCACCTCACCCATATTTCAATATTATTCTGGATAAATGTACTTGGGATTCTTTGTAACGGTCCAGGTCAATGGACCCTGGAATATTCAAACAAAGCAGTGTGTTCCAACCACGTGTAAAACTGCCCCTCCTGCTTGCAGCTGAAATAAGAGATATTTGAAAGTTCTCACTGTTCATTCCCAGTTCCCAGTTCCCTATAACAGTTATTTCTGTTTTGACAGTGATCATTTCCCACAAACAATGCAACTCTTCCTTCCACAGTATCCCAAACCTGTCCTTCTCCTTCTCAGTTTTCTATGGGACAGATTGTTTAATACATATCAATTACCTTCCCATCTGGATTTGGAATGGAGGGAAAGGAGGAACCTCAAAGGAAAAGTCCAAATGTTAATTCCCTATTTGTCTATCTTTTTAAAAAATGTCTATCTTTTTGTAAAAAAAATAATGAATCTAAGATGTGTTTGGATATGTAACATTTGGATAATGAAACTGACTACAGTTCATAGTGCAGATTCTCAGGGGTTCTATCCACTAAAGCAGGGGTCCCCAAACTTTTTACACAGGGGGCCAGTTTACTGTCCCTCAGACTGTTGGAGGGCCGGACTATAAAAAAACCCCTATGAACAAATCCCTATGCACACTGCACATATCTTATTTAAAGTAAAAAACAAAATGGGAACAAATACAATATTTAAAATAAGAAGTAATTAAGTAATAAAGTAATTTATACATTTTTATTAACAAGTAAATTTAAACTTAAATAAAGAAACTCATTCCATTTCTCCTTCCTTCCTTCCCTCCTCTCTACTTCTCTCTTCCCTCTCTTTTCTTCCTTCTCTCTCATTTGTTTCATTTTCCTCTCCCTCATTTTCTCTCCATAATTTTCTCATTTTTCTCTTTCTCTTTTTCTCTCTCTCACTCTTTCCATCTATCCCCCGTTCTCTCTCCCTCTTTCTCTCTGTGTCCCTCTTTCTCTCTCTTCTCTTTCTTTCTCTGTCTCTTTCACTCACTCTTTCTCTCTCCCTCTTTTGCCCTCTTTCTCTTGCTTTCTTTCTCTCTCCCTATTTCTATCTCTCCCTCTCTCCCTCCCACCCTCTCCCTCTTTCTTTCTCCCTCTATTTCTATCCCTCTTTCTCCCTCTCTATCTCTCCCTCTTTCTCTCTCTCTCACTTTCTCTCTATCTTGCTTTCTCTCTCTCCCCCCTCCTTTTTCTCTCTCTCTCTCATACACCACGCTGGCAACAGAGAGAGAAAGAGAGAGCGGAGCGCGGCTTGCCAGTCCACGGCCCCCTGGATGAGCAGCTCTGCATGGCCCCAGCACTGGACTTCGCCGTCGCCCCCGCCGCCTCTCCAGCTAACCCCCTGAATTCACCCGAACGGAGGCGGCGGCGGCGGTTTCAAAGGACCAACATACGTCCACCCCTTCGCCCTCCATGGTGCCCAGCGCCCAGCCCCACGCCGCCTCCGCGTAGCGTGCTCGAACTCTTCCTGCAGGAACGGGTGGTGGGGTGGAAGTGGTTGGACTTATCTACACGCGCGCTTGCTGATTGGGAAGAGGGGAAAAAAATCTGCACCTCCAAAGAGGGGGGGGGGAGAAAGAAAAAAAGAGTTCCAACTTGGCGGAAGGCAGGAGGGGAGAACCGAGCGTGCTGCAGCAAGTTTGCTTGGCTTTCTGGGACTGTGGAGTGGTGGAGGGGGAGAAAAAAAAAGCCCCAGAAAGCCAAGCAAACTTGCTGCAGCACGCTCGGTTCTGCCCTCCTGCCTTCCGCCAAGTTGGAGCTCTTTTTTCTTTCTTTCCCCCCCCTCCCCTCTTTGGAACGGGGGTGGAGGCAACGGCGGAGTCCCGCGCTGGGGCCATGCGGAGCCGCTCATCCAGGGGGGGCGTGGACCGGCAAGCCGCCCTCCGCTCTCTCTCTTTCTCTCTTTGTTGCCGGCGTGGTGTATGAGAGAGAAAGAGAGAGAACGGAGGGCGGCTTGCCGGTCCACGCCCCCCTGGATGAGTGGCCCCGCATGTCCCCAGCGCCGGGCTCCGCTGTTGCCTCTGCTCCCATTCGGCTCTGCAGCTGAGAGGCAGTTACCACGTTCAGTCCTTTGTCCTCCCCGCGGCACCCAGCGTCCGGCCCCACGCCGCCTCCACCTCCCGGTAACACGCCCGACCTCTACTTGCAGGAATGGGTGGTGGGGCGGGGCAAAGGGGCAAATGTTTCTGTGCGAGGTGGTCGCGCAAGCAGCTTAGAAGGAACAATGCCGGCGCGGCCACCTCGCCGCTGACACAGCCCTTCCCGGCAGAGCCCTCCCCAACAGCTCCCGCCGCCAGCGCACAGCTCTGTTCGGCCGAAGCCTGGTGTTGAGGCTGGAGAGCGGGCTCTCGGCTTCAGCGGCCGCCATTGGGCCGTTGTTTTTGCGGCGGCTGCCCTGCGCTTTTTAAATGCACCGCTTTCCTGCGCTGCTTTCTCGGGCAGCTGACTTTACTGGCCAGTGCAGGGTGGCTGCTACAACAACAACGATGCCATGGCCTCCGCTGATGCCGAGAGCTGTCAAAGAGGCCCTGAAGGGGGACAGGACGGTCCCCACAGCCTGTGTCAGTGGCGAGGTGTGCTTGCCTTGTGCCGTGGGGGGGGGGGGGAGGCGAGGGAGGTCAGGGATTTTCAAGCAGCCGCCTTCCCCCCACGCACACACTCAGTGGACAGTTTTTCAATTGCCATCGCCTTTTTCTGAATTTCGCGTCTACTCACCGCGGAGGAGGAGGTGGAGAGGCAAGGAGGCGGGGAGGAAAGCGGGCCTGCAATTGGCTAATTTATTTCTCGCCTTTAGGGAGAGGAACTGTTGCTGCTCTGCCATAGGGCAGCAACAGTTTCTCTCCCTAAAGGCGAGATATAAATAGGCCAATTGCAGGCCCGCTTTCCTCCCCGCCCCCTTGCCTCTCCACCTTCTCCTCGCTCAGCAGCCGACCGCGGTGAGTGGACAGGAGATTCGGGAGCTTATTATATTGATCAGTTAAATCTCGTGAGCCGCCCTGGGCCGGTTAAAAGACCTCATCGGGCCGCATCTGGCCCGCGGGCCGTAGTTTGGGGACCGCTGCACTAAAGGGCCCTGGTGGAATGCTTGGTGGGGCAGGAGGCATGCGCAGATGCCGAAGTGTGCACGTGTACCATTTTGACAATCCTGGTATTTCCTTGCTTCTGCGCATGTGCGAAAGCAAGGAAATGTGAGTGGTCCCATCGCCGTCCCAAGAAGCAGGCAACCATCTTTGGAATATGAAAATGCTGACCCTCCTGCAGGCCCATTGGGAAAGAGATGCATGCTGCAGCGCAGAAGAGTAGAACTACACATCTGGAGTTGCTGCCATGTGCTGCTACAGCAACAGCGGCAGCTGGCCCAAGCTCTGGATGTGCGTCTCTACTCTCCTGCGCTGCAGCACACATTTCTTTCCCAATGGGAAAGAACTGCAGAACATCTGATTGGAAGGTCTACCCACCGTCTCCTTTGACCAGTTCCACCAGCCCCACTGGAAGAACCCGGCCCAGGCCTGTGTTTCTTTTCCTTGCAGCATTTGCAGCCAGGTTCCCAGGTTCCCCTCTGCACAAATCGGCTGCTTGGCGGCTGCTGCTGGGCTCTGTTATGGCTCCCTTTGGTTTTCCCTGCCCTTGGGGGTGCTGCTGGCCAGACCTTCTCCTTGTTCTTGGAGCCCCCCCCCCATTTCCAGGCTTCAGCCCTCCCTGGCGCCACCCCAGGGACTCCCGCGGTGCTCATCCTTTCCAAGTGTGGGGCAGAAGAGAGGAGGCCTTGGATGGCTCAGAGCTCTTTTGCCACAGAGCAGTGGGGTGGGGTATGGGAAGGAGGACGGACCTGCCTGCCTGCCTGTCTGCAAGGGGAAGTGCCAGACTGGGGCCGCCCTGCTGCCCGCACATCAACCTGTGTCAGGCTGTTAGCAGCCTGCAGGGCTCTCCCATGCTTCAGCATGAATCTGGATGCAGTGATGGAGCAGCCAAGCAAGTCGTGGCCCAAAACACAGCACTGTAGGCCTGGTGTGCTGCTCTCCACAAGCCCAAATCCGGACGAATCCGCTGCAGTAGCAGAGGGCGAGGGGAACAGACAGACCGCCTCTCCGCCGAGCAATATCCTTCCTCCAACACTTCTGCATAAGTAAGACCACCTCCGCTCACCCCCCTCTCCCATTCCATTCTGGACTGCTATGTCTTACCTATGCAGAAGTGGGCAAGGAGGAAGGAGGATCTTGCTCACCTTGTCCTCTGAGCAGCAGCTGATTCGTACAGGTCTGGGCTTGGCAGAGAGCAGCATTGGGGCTGGGCCTCCAGTACTGTGCTCCCGAAGGCCATGAGTCACTCAGAGCAGCCACCATTGCCGCTCCGAGAGAGCACAGCAGGCTGCATGTCCAGAGCTGTAGGGGGCGCTGTTTCTGCTGGCTGGGGTGATGAGATTCAGCTGATGCACAAGTGCAGAAGCTGAATCTCGCACAAACATCCCTCACACCTCGGGATTTCAGCAAAAATTGCTGATTCCGGCACATGCTCGCACGGCAGTGATGGAGTTGCACACGCAACTCCATTTTTGCCAGTGGAACGGTGTTCCACCCCGTCTCCCCAGCTGCCCATACCTGGTTCTATCCAATTGTGTCTGTCTGCTGATAGAAACAGCATCTACCATTGAGACATAGTTTTCCTCCTTCGCCTTCTTTCCATGTGCCCTCAAGTTTTATTAGGTGAGTCTGCTGGAATGATGTGAAGCAAACAGTAAGGTCTGATAAGACCACACTTGGAATACTGCATCCAGTTTTGGTCACCACAATGTAAAAAAGATGTTGAGACTCTAAAAAGAGTGCAGAGAGGAGCAACAAAGATGATTAGGAGACTGGAGGCTAAAACATATGAAGAATGGTTTCAGAAGATGGGCGGCATACAAATCCAATTAAATAAATAATTAATAAATAATGAAAAGAAGGACTAGGGGAGACATGATAGCAGTGTTCCGATATCTCAGAGTTTGCCACAAAGAATACGGAGTCAAGCTATTCTCCAAAGCACCTGGGAGTAGGACAAGAAGCAATGGGTGGAAACTAAACAAGGAGAGAAGCAACCTAGAACTAAAGAGAAATTTCCTGACAGTTTGAACAATTAATCAGTGAAACAGCTTGTCTCCCTAAGTTGTGAATGCTCCAACACTGGAAGTTTAAGAAGATATTGGATAACCATTTGTCTGAAGTAGTGTAGGGTTTCCTGCCCAAGCAGGGGGTTGGACTAGAAAACCTTCAAGGTCCCTTCCAACTTTGTGTTATTCTTATTATTATTACCACTACTACTACTATTAAACACAGAATGTTTAGGAAAAATCTTTTTACATGGAGGGCTAAGGATAAACAATACTATTTAAGAATTGTTAACTCAAAAGTAAGTCTAGTCTAGTTGTGAATGATTGTGGGGTTGTATTCTAATGGTATCTCATAAATAATTATATGTTTTCCTAGTACTGAAGCTAGAAAAAGACAGGACTTAGTTTGCTTTGGAAACATTACAGTGTTGAGTCCATTTCACTGGATAAATTGAGATGACTGGAATGATTTATAGTAGAATTGCTATAATGGTGGATCCCTGCATTCCAAAGTTGTTGTTAAAGTGTTTGGTTACTGTTCATGGAGAGATAATGCCTGCCTCTTGGTTAGTCCATGTTAAGAATAAATAGTTTTTCAGACGACATCTAAATCTTTCTATAGAAAAAAAAACACAGAAATTGTAGGAGAAAATAGTATTTGCTATTTGATTTGGAAATATTTTGTAACAGAGAATTGCTGTTACAATGTGGAAAAAAATGGAATGGATAAAGACCATTCCATTTTTTAAAAACTAAGTTCAATTTAAGCTCAGCTTTATTGAAGCTTCATGCTGGTATTGTATCAAGATATCTCAGTTATTTATAAGCCACTCAACAAAGTGAGCAGTGTATGTATGGGAAATACTGTAGTAATAAAGAGAGGGGAGAGGATATACGCACAACACACTCTGTTTGCAGAAAAGATCAGTTAACTATTTTTCAATTGCCTGAGTGCAAAAATTATACATGCAGATGGGCACCAAGCAATTTGAATTTGAAGAAGGAGCCTTGAGCCTTGATCTATTTATTCCCATTTTTTGCACTAATATCACAACCATTGTTGATTTGGATATAATGCGTCATATGGAGAGATATTCAAAATTTGATCACACAAGCTTCTGGGTACTTACACTTTTAACTTCGAATTGGGTGGAACTGTAGAATGGTGATATTACCGCTGTTGGCTTTTACTTAGAGGACTGCAGGGAGTTTTAAAAGGATCTTACAAACTGGGTTTCAAAATATGTGGTTTAAGGTAAACAAGGACAAAGGATTGTCCTTTGAAATAAATAAATAAAAATGCCTTCAGAGGTAAACTATTGGACTCTGAGCCAGCAAAGACTGACCATGAAACAAATTTTGACAGTGTGAGAGGGAGCTGAATGAATATGTCATTCAATAGTGTGCCAGGTGTCAAAAAAGCAAATTTCATGCTATGAATCATTATGAAAAGGACCAAAAGTATATAGCCAATGCAATGATATCTTTATATAAATGTATAATTCATCCAGATTTAAAATATGGCATATGTCCTGCTTACTGCATCCCAAAAAGGGTTTGTGAAACTAAAATGTGTAGCAAAGGACTCCCAAAATGATCAGGGGATAGATAGAGCATCTGTAGATTGCGGGTGGGGGGAAGGGAAAGTATAAGTGAATATAAAATTCTTGAAGTATTTAAAGAACAAGTAGATTCCACACTCACACACATACACACACACCTCCTGTAACATTAAACCTGAGAGCCATTAATTTAAAGATCAATAAAGTACTTTTCTGCAAAACATATAATTAAATAATAGAATTGATGCCACTCTGATTAGTGATGGGCACCAATTTATAGTTTTAAGGAGGAAAACTAGACAAATGCAATATAGGGTAGAAGTATCCATGACAGATGATAGCTATTTACCTTTTCTGGAATCAAAGGCCATGTATATTCACTATTAGTTAGAAATATGATTGCTGCCTTTATGTCCTTGTCACTTTCCAAGATATATTTGGCTGACTGTTCGAGCACATGGAATACTGAAATAGATAGACCTTTAGCCTACTCTAGTGAGATTTGTATTTGTTCTTTTGGTATGTACCGGACTCTGAACTCAGTTGCTAGTCATTCATATCAGATTTAAGTATAATGCTTAAACATGAATGACAATGAATAGAAAAGAGGTGAAGAAGGTTTGTACTCTTTATTAAAATTGCTATTTATACTGAACTTCAACAGTTCTGCTTTGTGATATGCAGTAGCATTACTTTTTCAGACAAACTTTGCAAGAGGTCAGGTATGTTGTACAATTTATTTGAAAAAGGTCCATAGGGGAGCTGAAGAATTACTGAATTTGTTTACCCTTGGTGTGATGAAGGTTGGAAAGCATTTCTTTATATATTTCTTTATTACATTCTCTTTTTCTTTTTATCTTTTCTTGTACCATTTATTCTTTCTTTCCATTCCCTAGGTTCAATTTGTATGAGTTTTTACTGTAGTAATTAAAACTCTTAATTAAAAAATACACTTAGAATGTGCAGAATTTTATGTCAAGCAGCTTTTTGAAAAATTCAAGAAGCCATCTCTTCCTTGGCCTTTGGAAGCTCCTGTCATTTTCTTGCTGTATATATTAAAGTGAATGTGGAAGCAGTAGGCATCAACTTCCAGAGACACCATTTGAGTTGGGAAAAAGTTTGGCTGCTTTAAACAATCTAAAAATATTGGCTCAGGAGTGGGTTGCTCCCAGTTCGGACCAGTTTTAAGACCCACTGGTGCCAGGCTCTGCCTACTTTCCTAGGATGCTTCTGCACATGTTGCGCATAGTAAAGGTTTTTAGAACCCACTGCTGACTGGCTCCTATGTATTCCAAAGCATCTTCATCAAAGATATTGTAAGTTTAAGTTTAAGTTTAAGTTTAATTGGATTTGTATGCTGCCCCTCTCCAAGGACTCGTGTCGGCTCACAGCATACACAAAGAGACAGTAGTAAATCAATCCAATTAATATACATAAAAACAATCCTTAAAAATTCTAATTTTAAAAATTTTCATTAACATTCATTCAGCAAATCATACTAAAAACATTTATTGGTCAGGGGAAACATATAGTAACCTCAGGCCTGGTGACAAAAATGAGTTTTTAAACTCTTTCGGAAGGCAAGGATGGTGGGGGCAGTGCGAATCTCCAGGGGGAGCTGATTCCAGAGGGATGGGCCCCCCACAGAAAAGGCTCTTCCCCTAGGTCCTGCCAGCCGACATTGTTTGATTGATGGGACCTTAAGGAGATAAACTCTGTGGGACTTCAGTCCTAATAGACAGTATCAGCTTTTCTTAATAAACATTTTGGTCTGAAAGGCATTAGTAACTATCTCTTTGCTTGTTACAGTCATAATTAACGCCCAAAGATGGATCCAATTCTCACTTACAATTGCTTTGAAAAAGCATGCAATGAACAACAAAACTAAACACAGGATTAAACCTGAAAATATGTACAAACCAAACAATGGGACATTCAGTCATTGATGGGACATTCAGTCATTGATGGGACATTCAGTCATGGATGCAGTGAAGGGTAAGGAAGGGGATTATTTATTTTTCATAATAGTTCAGCATTCCATAATACACAATGAAATTTCATTTTAATGTATGCTGATTAGTGTACATTCAGAGTGCCAATAAAATCATAAGTCTAATTCATATGGTTATTTCAGGGTCCCCAAATTCTCAGCTAATTATGGAATTGGGGAAGCTGAAATCCATTCGTTTGAAGGATTGCTAGGGAAGACTGCTATACACACACACACACACACTATACTGTATATATACACACACACACACACACACATATATATATATATATGTTTTCGTAGATTTGTTTTCGTAGATTTTCATTTCATTTTATGTGTGTGTGTGTGTGTGTGTGTGTGTATGCCGCCCCTCTCTGAGGACTCAGGGTGGCTTACAACATATAAATAATACAACATCATAATCCAATTAATTTAAAACAGTTAATCTAAAATCCCCATAGTATTAAAATCAGTCATTGTCATTCACACAACAAACATAGACTACATTCGTTTGGTCAGGGGGCTGGGGTCTAATGGCCCAAAGCCTGGCAGCATAAATGAGTCTTGAGACTCTTGTGGAAGGTGAGGTCAGTGCGGATCTCTGGGTGGAGCTGATTCCTGAGGGCTGGGCCCCCCACAGAGAAGGCTCTTCCCCTAGGCCCCGCCAAGCAACATTGTCTAGTTGACAGGACCTGGAGAGGGCCGACTGTGGGAACTAACCGGTCGCAGGAGGTGGTCCCGCCAGTAACCTAGTCCAATGCCATGTAGGGCTTTATAGGTCATAACCAACACTTTGAATTGTGTCCGGAAACCAATTGGCAAACAGTGAAGTATATAGTATGTTATTCCTTGGTTCCAGTCATGTAGACCTAAAAGTCATATTAAAAAAAAAAAAATTAGACCCAAACCCTGCCTGGTTTGAATTTTATCAACGAATCAGATCTGAATGTGTTAGTAAGGCCAAGAAAGATCAAGAGCACTTAGACTGATATACAGCTTTACAGTGCTTTTAAAACGCTCTCTGAGCAATTTATAGAGTCAGTATATTGCCCCCAACAATCTGGGTCCTCATTTTACCCACCTCCGAAGAATGGAAGTCTGAGTCAACTTTGTGTTAGTTCAGTGTATGCATATAACATTGCATACAAAGTTAACACAGAGGAGATATGATTAGGTTTTCAGAATAAGATGTATCCCACATGAAAATGTGGGAAATGTAAGATGGGCTGGGTCCAGAAGATTCATTAGAACAAAAACAAGTACACACATGGCAAAAGATATTAAGCAGGTGGAGTTTTGTCGCTCAGTTCATGAGAGCAGGATTAAGGATTAATTACCCCAGATTTTTTTTGGGTGAATCATAGCAGGTAGTCAGGAAAAAAAAAATCCCTCTAGTGTAAGCTTGTCAAGTGGTTGAACACAAGCTGATAGGATGCAGCAGAATTAAGCCAAGCTGCTATGCAAATACATAGCGTTCTCCTGGGAGAACTGCCCTTGATTAAAGCTGGCACTGCCTACTCCTAAAACCTGAGGGCAGAAGAGATTGTGTTTTGCTTCAAGTGGCTGTAGAAACAAGATATGAATAAACTTGAGCATGATGTTGCAAGGCCTGAAGCTTTTCTGATGGGTTTCTTTCTCCCAGCAAACTGCATCCAGATACTTTTGTGGATTTTCCTCCCCACCCCCTCTTTCTCTTCTTTCTGTCTTCTGGACATAGCAGTGTGGTCACTTTAAAAGGAAGACAAACTTTTCACCAAGTTGTTACATATTTCTTTCCCTTGTTAAATGACTTTAGAGAAGTATGGGGCTATATAACTAGTAGACTGGTATCCACACTGATCCCAGTGGGTGATAAGAATTATTTTGTTCGATTTATATATTATTATTATTATTATTATTATTATTATTATTATTATTATTATTAATTAGATTTGTATGCCGCCCCTCTCCGTAGACTCGGGGCGGCTCACAACAATAATAAAAACGATGTACAACAAATCTAATATTTAAAAATCTCTAAAAACCCCTTATTTAAAAAGCAAGACATACACACAAACATACCATGCATAAACTATATAGGCCTGGGGGAGATGTCTCAATTCCGCCAAGCCTGATGGCAGAGGTGGGTTTTAAGGAGTTTACGAAAGGCAAGGAGGGTGGGGGCAATCCTAATCTCTGGGGGGAACTGGTTCCAGAGGGTCGGGGCCGCCACAGATGAGGCTCTTCCCCTGGGTCCCGCCAGACGACATTGTTTTGTCGATGGGACCTGGAGAAGGCAACTCTGTGGGACCTAACTGGTCGCTGGGATTCGTGCGGCAGAAGGCGGTCCCAGAGATTAATGAGCATTTACTAAGTGTGATCTGCTGTTCCTACAGTACATTCATCAAATCCTTGATAATTAAAAATGTTTTGTGGAAAGTGTGTGCACTGCACTAAGGCAAAGTTGCATACACAGTTACCATCCTTGTGTTCTTTCTTTTCATATTTAATACACATAGTGTTAAAAGTATGAAATGCAAGCTTATATCAAATGATCTGAGCACAGGTTGGACTGAAGCAGCTGAAGGCCACTACCCCATTATGTTTCTTTTGCTGAACTTCCAATCATTGGAGCGTGGACTTACAACTGCTATTCTACACAGTGCTTAATGTCATTGCATGGACTCCTACATCAATCATTTGGCATTCATCTTCTTCTCAGAAGCAAAAATGGACAAGGATTAAGTTTTGCAGTCTTAAGTATGATGCATCCAGTTTGGTCCAATGAGATTATTAGAATGTGTGGGTTTCACCCTTCAGTCAACTACTGAGCTTCAAATTGCTACTTCAGATAGGTTGCATTCCTAGCATTATATTTTGAGTTAGCTTCTAAAAACTAAGAGGAGATAGCAAAGATCTAAATAAACATTCGAGCTAGAAGAGAGATGTAAATTGTACATCCCAGAACTGCAAATATACAATATAACAGTGGCAACATAGTAGTGTATTAACATAGTAGTGAGATTCAGGGGAGCTATTTCCAAGAAAAAAACATAAGATTGACATTATACAGGCCATTATAATTAAAATAGCAGAGCCCCTACAAGGCCTGCACATGTTTATTAAAAGTAAGCCTGACCTTGAATTAAGCTTGTCTCCAAATAAGTGTTCTGATCTTTACAAGCTATACATTATACTGTATATCGGGTCACAACCCCCCCCCCCATCTGTTCTTAAATATCTAGTCTGGAAGTATTGTTGATGCAGATGTAAATACTACCTCACAATCTGGATTTGCTTTGATGGGAGTTAATGTTTTTTTTTTTGCTAAAGTCAGCTTGGCTACTGTTGGTTGGGGTAGTGCCCAGTACAACTAAGGGGAAGGGATTTTCTTATTCTCCATGAGGCATCAAGTACAGCAAATTATATTGTTATCACCACCAAGACCACCAATAGAATCTTTTTATTCAAACATAAATAAATATCACTGTCAGTCTATAATTATATAATCAGAATCAGCCCAAGATGTATAGAACCTCCGTGCTGTTTTTAATGGGGCAGTAGCAGTAGATGTTTTTCTTTGTTGATAATTATTTCCCAGAGGTCCTATATTTCAAACTAAGTGCCATGAATGAAAGAAAACATGTGCTGGCATTGATGACATCTGATGTCTTTTGAAAAGGGAATGAAATGAAGTCAAACATTTCTTGAAAAAAACTAATGCTAAGAAGATGGGTCCAAAGACGGGCTACAAGAATGGTGGAAGATCTTAAGCATAAAACATATCAGGAAAGACTCAATCTGTATAGTCTGGAGGACAGAAGGAAAAGGGGGGACATGATCGAAACATTTAAATATGTTAAAGGATTAAATAAGGTTCAGGAGGAAAGTGTTTTTAATAGGAAAGTGAACACAAGAACAAGGGGACACAATCTGAAGTTAGTTGGGGGAAAGATAAAAAGCAACATGAGAAAATATTATTTTACTGAAAGAGTAGTAGATCCTTGGAACAAACTTCCAGCAGACATGGTTGGTAAATCCACAGTAACTGAATTTAAACATGCCTGGGATAAACATATATCCATCCTAAGATAAAACATAGGAAATAGTATAAGATGGACCATGAGGTCTTTTTCTGTTGTCAATCTTCTATGTTTCTAAGCAACTGAAATTATGAACTAACTGTTCAAATATTAAGCTCTAATTTGATTATTCTTTTATACTAGGAAAATGTAACGTGGAATATACTTAAATTAGTGGAATAATTAAGGGGCATAGGTTGGAGAGCCTACATTTGCCATAAATCTCTAGTGCATATAAATTTTATGTTTACAAAGGAACTATACTTACTTTTTTGTGCTATTTTATAATACCCTGATCTAAAATTAAGATAACTTCCATTATTGGCTTTTTCATTTGATACATTCAGTTAAAACAAGTAATATCCAACAAGCAATATTACAAAACAATTTGTGATAAAGATCTAGACTTCAGCTGCATACCAGTTTATCAAACAACTGAAAAGTACTGATAGCGTCATTTTACTGCATTTATTTTTGGATTAACTGAATGTACGCCCTGCCTTTCTAACAAAGAAAGGTGTTGGAGGTAATATATAGATAATTAGATTGTTCAGTCAGGGATGGTGAGATTATGGTTTAAATCTCTTAGACTCAAGGGTTGTTCTGAAACTATAAGATTTGGTTGTTCATTTATTTGATATGTATATTAGGAAGAAAAAAGTACAATGCAGAAAAGAAGAAGGTCAGGGGGGACAGCCTCTTATGGAATACCAAACCCCATCCCGATTTATGAGCACTAAGACAACCCTGGCTGATAAAATATTTCAGGATCAGTGATAACAAAGAAGCAGGCAGGCAATTTAGGCATTTGTATGAAGTCAAAATAAATTCTATACATTTATCATCATCTGAAGGTGAAAAAAGGGCAAGAAGCAGACTTGTGGAAATCCCATGGAAAATTACAGTGAATATGTCGGAGTAAAATCCCATAAAATAATATGGTTGCTTTCTTTCTTGACCATTGCTCCAATAGTGAAGCCTCGGGTTTAGGCAACTGATATAGTTAATTAAAAGTTAGATACTAATAATTAGAATTGATTTCAAAGAATTTGAAAAAGAAAGGTAATAAAAGCAAAAACAGAGGTATTGATTCCTCTAAAATTATACTGTTCTGAGTCATACGCATATGTTTTCACTATTTATTTGGGTCATATTTCTTAGGAACTGACCTAAAGTATTACACAAATAAGACTTAAGCTTTGTTATTGTTATGTCCTGAGAAATTTTCACTCCATCTGACAAGGAAGTGGAGCAGGGGAATTCTGACTGGCTCTTTCCCAAAAGTTTGCTCAATAGAATAGAATAGAATAGAATGGAATGGAATAGAATAGAGTTCTTTATTGGCCAAGTGTGATTGGACAGACAAGGAATTTGGCTTGGTGCATATGCTCTCAGTGTACATAAAAGAAAAAGATACATTTGTCAAGAGTCATAATGATTGTCATAGGGGTGAAATAAGCAATGAAGAAACAATCAATATTAATAAAAATCTTAGGATACAAGCAACAAGTTACAATCATACAGTCCTAAGTGGGAGGAAAAGGATGATAGGAATGATGAGAAAAAACTAATAGAAATAGAAGTGCAGACTTAAATAATTCCCTCAACAGTATTGAGGGACTTATTTGTTTAGTAGAGTGATGGTGTTCAGGGAAAAACTGTTCTTGTGTCTAGTTGTCTTGGTGTGCAGTGCTCTGTAGCGACATTTTGAGGGTAGGAGTTGAAACAATTTGTGTCCAGGATGTGAGGGGTCAGTAAATATTTTCATCGCCCTCTTTTTGACTCCTGCAGTATACAGGTCCTCAATGGAAGGCAGCTTGGCAGCAATTGATTTTTTTGCAGTTCTGCAGTATAACCAATAAAGAGCTGAAGTCTCACTGCCAGTCTCCTGCCTCTTCAGTTATCTTGGCTTTTGCAGAAATATGTATTTCTCTGGCTAAACTGTATGTACCCGATCTTCTTATTCAACAGCAAAGCAAACCTAAACTGGAGGCACTCTGGTTGATCCTTTCATTTTCTTCGCTTTCTGATGAATTTCCTCCAAAAAGTTAAATGCTTGAATATCAATTTGGATTTTGCACAGATGTCCCTGGCCTGTTGTTTCATTCTGTTGTAGTGGGTGTTGGATTGGAGGGTGCCTTGCATCAGGCCATTTTACTGCATCTGTAAAAGATCAGCAGTCAGCTGTGCTGTCTGGATGCCAATCTAAAATGAATTCAGGCCACTGACACAATGACTGCACAGCAGCTTGATCCAAAGGCCTTTGAAGTCAATGGAAAGTCTCCTTTTTGCTCCAACATCAGCCTCTAAATCAACCACATATGAGGAGAAGACAAGATAGTATGATTCTAGTTCTCCTACTTTCCAAATACACAGGCCTTTTGACCTTATTAACTATCTGCTAACAAAAAAATAAACAATTCATCCTCTGACAGGGCCAATCTCTTTACTTATATAGGGCAGTGTTTCCCAACCTTGGGCACTTGAAGATATTTGGACTTCAATTCCCAGAATTCCCCAGCCAGCATTTGCTGGCTGGGGAATTCTGGGAGTTGAAGTCCAAATATCTTCAAGTGCCCAAGGTTGGGAAATACTGATATAGGGTACAATTCAGCTGCTTTTAAATACTAAAGACTGTTGACTAAGCAGACACCTAGTTAAAGCAATCAGGCTAAAAAGTACTTAAATTTAGCTGGAACATCCTTTGACTGAGTCAATGGAGCAGTTTGTTTCAACATGTATTTATAAGTTGGTATTATTTTTTTATCCCCAGTGGCCTGTCACATACAAATTGAGCAGGTTAATCTTTTCCTGGCACAAAAGTGATGGGAAAGCTTCATGGGCTAAGTTTATGATTACAAAACTGCTGATAAAGATGCAAGAATAGAGCTACTCACAAGATGCTAAACCTGAAGAAGTTTTGTACAGTCTACCTGTTGCCACAATTCACATGCCATGTAGATCTGTCACTGTTTCTTCCTTTATTTATTTTGTAATAACTGCTTTTGCTATTATTATTATTATCACAGGTACATTCTGGTTATAGGTCTTTGTTCTCAAGGCTTTACAACAAGAATGGTGGGTCCATGGCTCTTTGCATGATGCTGAACTAAAACTCCAGTGAGTTTCAGGTATAATAATATCAGATAAGTCCTTCATCTGGGGAAAAGTATGACCTGTATGCTTGATTAATCTAAATTATATTATACATTGCTACTATGTGGGGGGTGGGAATCCTGACATGTTGTCTAGAGAACCTGGAGAAGTCAAAAGTACCCCTGATTAAGTTACTGCAAGGCAAACATGCCCTTTATGAGTGACAGAAATGGCTCTGTGCTATCTCCAGTTTTAGTTCTTGATGAAGTCATCAAATCCCTTAGGACAAACACCAGAATGTGGGGTTCCTCTTGGATTTCCTGCTATTTTTTCTCAGCTACAACAGCACAGTGATTGTGGGGTACTCAGTATGTCCTGACTTTAATGATGAATGGCACTGTTATCTCAAATCTTGTAAATAATTCTACATGGGGTGCCTTTGAAGAGAACCCAAGCATTCCAAGTAGCTTGTCTGCAGGTTTAGCAACACTAAAGGTACAGTAACCTATCCTAATTAGACCCATGAAAAGTAAAACAAAAATGAGAACCTAGCAATTTACTTCTAGACCCCATAGCTGTGGAACACCTCCAATATGGAATGGCCCAAATCTTCTTGCTTTTCAGAAATTGCTTCATACTGGTAATCTGTATATGAGGATATAAAGATACTTTGGTATAGCCAAAGTATGAAAAGGTCTTTCAAATACTGGTGGTTTTACAAGTAGGAGTAAAATCCATCCTAGTTTTCCCTAACACAGCAACCTTGAATCTATTTTGCTTCATTGTTAGCCACAAACTTTCGCCCAGTTGTTTTTGTTTAATCTAAGCAGTTCCTCCTTTGTACAAACTTTGCAGCAAGGTTCTGGGATAAAAGGAGAAAGAAGAAGGTTGAGAACAGTTAGCAAGTGCAGAAGATCTTAGGAACAGATTCTTCTTCAATCATTGGCCTTTGGAAATGTTAGCTTTGCCTGCCCTCTAGTGGGTCATAATGCATGTTGCCTTACCTTTTCTGTTAGGACGTCATGCTATTTCTTTGATCAAATCTATCATGATAAATATGAATTGGCTGGGTTTCATATCCACAAGGGAACTGCAATTCCTCAAGAAAAGAAATATCAAACCAACTTATGCTATGGTGGCACAGAGCAGGATTTTCCCCTTGATGATCTGATGAACTAAGAAATATTTCCCGAGCACTTATATTTCAGGATATATTTTTGCACATTAGCAATATTTCAATTTCCCATCCTAATATCTAATATGACTGAATTCTCTAATCTTATACCATACTGTACCATTATACCATTCAGACTGTACATCTTCCAGCAAGATATATTACATTCTAGGGTACAGAAAGAACTTGCTTATCTGCTACCTTTGATAAATCCTTAGGAGATGGTGGAGTGCTAGATAACAAGATGGGATAACATTATTCTTGGTGTTCAAAAAGAGAAAAATAAAATTCTGAGAGCAACAGGCCAACACCTGAGAAGAATCTATAGCAGATAGTAAAGAAATAAATCCATAAGCGTATTGAAAATAATGCAATAGTTATCAAAAGTATGCAAAGTTTTCTTAAGAACACATTTTGTTAAATTAGATAAACGTTGCCTTATTTTAAGATATTTTGATTAATTAATTTGTGTTAATTAGGGGTGGTCTGAATGGTGTTTCAAATGTGGTTACAAATAGGACTAAAAACTCACACAAAATTTCATTAACGATTAAAGGTTTTTAATGATTCTTCATTAAACTGTAAGCTTTTAAATATTCTTTATTAATGAACTGGACATAGAAATAAAGTAATGCTTATCAGATTTGCAGATGATATAAATTTGAGTGAGACAGCTAATACTATACAAAATGGTAATAAAATCCAAATAATCTTATTGTATTAGAAAAGTTGAAAATATATATTAGATATATTAGAGAAGTTGAAAATAACTAGATGGCATTTATCACAGAGAAACACAACATTATTCACTTAGGAAAAACATCAAATGCATGAAAAATGACAGTATATTTATTCAACTAAATTGGAATTTTTTAAAAATACCACTGCCTTCATTATTGGAGACAATATGTAACCATCATAACAAGTAACTACTGATTTCTTTTTATCCATATATTTGTCTTTGTAATTTAAAGCCATTCAATTAAGCATGAGTTTTTATACACTATGGTGGGCTTCTAGCTGGAGCACTAACTTGGGCTCGCCACAATAGAATAGAATAGAATAGAATTTTTATTGGCCAAGTGTGATTGGACACACAAGGAATTTGTCTTGGTGCATATGCTCTCAGCGTACATAAAATAAAATGTACATTTGTCAAGAATCATGTGGTACAACACTTAATGATTGTCATAGGGGTCAAATAAGCAATGAAGAAGCAATCAATATTAATAAAAATCTTAGGATATAAGCAACAAGTTACAGTCATACAGTCAACATGGGAGGAAATGGGTGATAGGAATGATGAGAAAAACTAGTAGAATAGAAGTGCAGATTTAGTAGAAAGTCTGACAGTGTTGAGGGAATTATTTGTTTAGTAGAGTGATAGTTCATGAGTGCTTGTGGGGCCAGCACGATTTTGCTTCTGCACCTGTGGAGGTAGCGCATGGAGCCACAGGTGCACCTGTGTTTCGGCATGCACAGAAGCAAAAAAACCTTACTGAAACACAGGCACATCTGCGGCTCCATGCATGATTTTGCTACCACCACAGGTGCAGAAGAAAAATTGCGCTGGCCCCGCAAGCACTCACAAACCACTGCGGCAAGCCCAATTTAGCGTTCCAGGTAGAAACCCACCCCTGAAGATAACCTTTATTGTCATTTTGTTCTGTGGGCACTCTGGCACACATTAAAAATGAAATTCTGTTGCCTGCTCCCAAAAGTGTACACATACCTAACACACATATAGATATGCTACATTCATACATATGTATATACCTACACCCTAACACAGGGGTGCCAAACTGGATTTCTTTGAGGGATGGATTAGCATTTTAGTTCTCCAAGGGCTGGCCAGGGGGAGGAGATGGGACAGAGACCTCCTGCAGCAAACTATTGGCAAAAATGGGACACCCCCATGCTTCATTTTGGCTGGCAGGGTGCTGCTGGAGGCAATGCAGGGTGTGGGGGGCTAATGCAGTGTCCAGGCTGTCCTCATGGGCCAGATTTAACTGGATGCAACTTTGAGTTGGACACCTCTGCCCTAACTTGTAAATACTGCATATATAAATATAAATCACTGTCTATCTTGAATACATAGCAGAAGGAGGAAACTTGAGAGTTCACAAAGTTGATGCTATATAGAACAAGACTGTGGCTGAATCTGGATGTTCTGCTTCAGATACCACAAAACCTCCTCCTAGAAGGTTGTTTGTTTGTTTGTTTGTTTGTTTGTTTGTTTGTTTGTTTGTTTGGTCAAGTACGTATTGGTGGTATACAAAGATATAATAATATTTATATATATGGGGCATACATAAGTGCACTAGAGTGCCTTCCGTCCCCTGTCCTATAGTCTCTCCTATATCTTGTATTTCTTCTCTACTACATCCTCTATAACCTTTATTGTGTATTATTGTGTATTGGATAAAATGAATGAATGAATGAGTGAGTGAGTGAATGAATGAATGAATGAATGAATGAATGAATGAGTGAATGATACTAGTAAAAGAGAAACATTAGGATAGGGGACGAAAGGTACTCTGGTGCACTTATGCACGCCACTTTGGAGCACTCTTTTTTCCTTAGCAAGATTGTCAAGAAAATAAAATGAAGAATGTTTTCCATATATGCTGTCTTGTGTTCCCAAAAAAGAGTGTTTCCAGCTCCTAGAAGCCACTTGTAACAAAAAAAAGCTAGATTGTCAGTCTAATGAAAAAAAAGGCTTAGGGTACGATACGATACAATACAATATGTAGTAATCATCCAATACTTATGGAGCTGCCAAAAAGAAGAGGGGGATCAACCTAATCTCCCCAGCACTTGACGGCAAAACAAGAAGCAATGGATGGAACCAGCTTAGAAATAAAGAAAAATGTCCTGACAGTGAAAATGATTGTTTGACCCTCTTGTTGACTGTCTCTTGAGGCAGTAAGAGGCGTGGCGGCTCAGTGATTTAATGATGCTAGAGAAGGTCTATACTCCAGCAACTCGAGCCTTAACACCATGTGCTGAAGTGAGTTCCTATCACTTGCCTCAGCTTTTGGCAACTTAGCAGTTTAAAAGCAAGTTACATGCAGGTAGATAAACCAGTATCAGGTGAAGGGGGGGGGAAAGGCTCTTTGGATAGCAGTATGAATTCAACCGGTGCTGAACCTGCCTGAATACAACATCTGAATGCAACGTGACATTGGTGGAGGGAAAAGTCTGGATGATGCTGCAGAATCCCATCAAGCATTCTCAGTATGGGGCTAGTTCACCCCCTAGGGTGGACTCTGGATAGCACACGAGCATCAACTGAATGGATTAGCAATTGTGGCAATCAAACAACTACTGTACTTTGGTATTAACAGTCCTGGTTAAAGTAACACTGTTGTGCATTAATAAATGATGCGTAACCTTGAGACAGTACGGAGATTGCGACTCAATTGTATGATATGGGAGGAATGCATAGATATTTAGCCATGTAACATTTTGCATCCCCTTTCTCTGAGATGTCCATTAAAATGTAGGACGTGTATCATCATCATCATCATTGACATTATTGGGTTTTTAAAGTTGTCAATCAAACTAAGAAAGAAGCTAACATCTACCTTTAAAACTTTCCACTTGATCAACTATAACAAATACTAATTTAATGATAGCCTTTTTGTAACAACAAGAAGCAGCAACACTTTTAGCAAAAGGATTGGAATGAGAGAAATTGCCTAATCAGCCTCTCTTACGCAGTTCTCTGTGAGAGCGATTATTGAATTTTTGGTCTCTGCAGAATTTTAATGAAGTTCTATCTTCTATAAAATCCAGCCCTTTGCCAATAAAGTTCAATAACTCGACCACCCATGTAATAAGATGTACTGGCCTGAAATCTTTCATTTGCCCCAAAGCTGAAGTCCTGCCAGAAGCTCTCTGGAATACAGAGGCACCTTTAGATGTATTGCCCAAAGGAAATAGAAGACCTACAAGTTTCTCTTCTATATTTTAATTCCTTGCTGTATTTTCTTTGTGTGTAAAATACTTTGCCAAAGGGTGATGGGTAAAGCTTTATAAAAAATCCTTCTCTTTTGAATTTTCATCAGTCAACATCGTCATAAAGATTCACTTTGCTCAAAGAAGAAAGGTGCAGTGCCTGCTCTTTTATTCCATGAATATGTCAACCTTTATATAGTTCATATTCAAGTCATCCATAAATATGGATTTATGTTTTATTTGTTTCTTTTTTTGTTTAATGTAAATCGATTTACCAGTGTATTCTGCACTACACTGAATGATTAGGTGGCCTTTCACAGCTTCAAATAAAAGTTTTCCTAACTTTTTTGAGGAGAGAGACACAAGGGCATGCTAACATTAATAGTTAATGTTCCTCATTCAAAAGTTCAGGTGTCTGTTTAAGGTCTGAATTGCTGAAGCACATTTCAGAAGTGTTATTACTTTCTGCAAATGAATAATTTGCTCTTCAGGCTGCACACTCACTTTTCTCTGTGGATCTATTGACCATACAGCTCCTCTTGAATACATATTTGCATGAGTAAGTGGGCAATTTTTTTGTATAGGAAAAGGTAAATTTAGATATTAACATCATCCCTAATGATATAGTATGGGTTTTCAAGAAGGTAGTCATTCCCTGAGGTTTTAACACCATAAAGTTAAATGAACTTAAACCACAAATTAATAAGTGTGTGCACGTGCTCCTCTGGTTTTGTATCTATGTCTACCCCTAGGCTTTTTCTCGTTGTAATATGACACTATTAATAATCTCAGAAAATATAAATGTATTTGCAATTTTAATTTTTACAAGTTACACTGAGGAATAAAATGGTCTGAATTTTTACTGAGACGAAAAAAGAAAGAGACCATTACTTTATAATGGTTGGAAGGTTCAAACTAACCTTTTGTTTTTCTCCAATACCTGTACCACACTTCTCCCAAAGTACTTAGATGTAAAATCGTAATAGGAAGATCTTAATAGTGTCAAAGAGTTCTTCTCATGCAATATAAAGATGTTGAGTTCCAAGAAAGCTGACAGGAGACAGCCTTTGTTGATGAAGAGGCTAGAAGTGGTTTCAAGTGCCAGCCAAGAGTCTGGATTATTCACTAAGTTCTGGCACTCATCAAGGCCATTACACATGTTCACGCCCAACCTCTTTCTGCCCTTGCCAATACAACTGTGGCATACAGTGGAAAATGCAAATTTTTTATCATGCCATTCTCCTTTCTTGCCAGATGACAATGTCTGTGTTGTTAATTAATGTTATGAATCACAACTCTAGAAAAGTGCATGTGGTGTAATGTTGTTCCATTTCATGATAATTACAAATAATAATAATAATTAATAATTCTTGGTTCCTTGGTTAGGGCTTGAATTATTTAGTTTCCAACCATCTTACACTGTGAATTTAATTGTAGATTAGACAACACCATTTATAATTTATTTAGAGACATCCAGAGATTTGTGCAAAGATCAATGGCACAATGGAAGACACAGTTGTGGGTCAATGGTCATAGACTGGCAAAGATTAATATCAAGAGAGGAATCTTTCAAGGAGATTAACTGTCGCTACTATTGCTTGTTATTGCACTGATCCATCTGTTAACAATACTGAACAAGTCAGGCCATGATTAGCAAACATCAAAAATATCTGCCAGAAGCTGTGTGGGAAAGCACCATCTGAAATAAACACTATAGTATAATATACAGCTAACATATTTCAATGTAGTTTGGGCTAGACAAGTTTAATTTAGAATAAATAAAAATAATAACAGAGTTGGAAGGGACCTTGGAGGACTTCTAGGCCAACCCCCTGCTTAGGCAGAACACCCTACACCACTTCAGTCAAATGGTTATCCAACATCATCTTAAAAACTTCCAGTGTTGCAACATTTACAAATTCTGGAGGCTTAATTGTTCTAACTGTCAGGAATTTTCTTAGTTATAAGTTGCTTCTCTCCTTGATTAGTTTCCACCCATTATTTCTTGCCCTTCCTCAGGTGCTTTGGAGAATAGTTTGTCTCCCTCTTCTTTGTGGCAACCCCTGAGATATTGGAACACTGCTTTCATATCTTCTCTAGTCCTTCTTTCATTAAACTAGACATACCCAGTTCCTGCAATTGTTCTTCATCTGTTTTAGCCTCCAGCCCCCTTATCATCTTTGTTACTCTTCTCTGTATTCTTTATAGAGTTTCAACATCCTTTTTACATTGTGGCGACCAAAGCTGAATGCACTATTCCAAGTGTGGCCTTGCTAAGGCATTATAAAGTGGTATTAACACTTCACGTGATCTTGATTCTATCCCTCTGTGTTGGCTTTTTGGGCAGCTGCTGAGCACTGCTGGCTCATATTTGAATAGTTGTCCACTAGGACTCCAAGATCCCTCTCACACTGTTGAGCAAGGTACCACATATACTGTACCTGTGCATTTTGTTCTTGCCTAAATGTAGAACCTTACTTTTTTCACCATTGAATTTCATTTTGTTAACTAGCACTCAATGTTCAAGCCTAAAACAGAGTATTGGGGTACTTCATTGCATACTTGCTCCATGTAGATTGATTGATTGATTGATTGATTGCTTTACTTACTTACTTACTTACTTACTTACTTACTTACTTACTTACTTACTTACTTACTTATTAGATTTGTATGCCGCCCCTCTCTGTAGATGCAATTCCATTGAGCACTATATGTTGAGTATGGTTGGTCAGCCAGTGTAGCTAATGTACATAAGATATGATTAAGGGGATATGATTGAGGGATCATATAGAATAATCTCCATATAACTAAAGGATTCTACTTTCTTTAAAATGTTTTTATACTTTCATCTCACAATTTAAATTTTCTTTTTTTTCTTTTTTTTTAAATTTAAATTTTCATTATACGCCATTGTAAGGAATTAATAGGATTATTAGACCCAACATAGTTTAGAAAAGTGTCATCATAGCCAAGCATAATGACAGGATTCACTGACATGGGAGAAGGACCACTTGTCAAACCTTCAACAATGAATATCTCAAAGCTAGAGTTATCCCATTGGCCCCTTACAGAAATTTGTGTAAATATTTGCTTAAAGCCCATTTAAGTGGCAAATCATTGAGTTCTGTTTGTTTTAAAGCATTTAGACCAATGGAAGGTATTTAGAGACTTGCTAGATCATGTATTATATTCTTTAATTTTTTTCATATGGTGCTAATACTAACAATCCTCTCCTATATCATCAAGGTGAAAGATAAAAAGTAGAAACTAAGTTCATGGAGCCATAATTTAGTAACTTGTCATGTATATCACTGAGTGCAAATCACCAATTAAGCCAAAACTACTACAGCAACAACAAGAATAAATTTTTTTAATAAATCTCCTTTTCTGCATTATAGGTCCAAAATATTTTGTATATTGGTAATTTGTTACGTTTACTTTTATCCCTCTTTTTTTTAATGTAAATTGATTTTCTTGGAATTCATATCAAATTTTCATTTAAAGATTATTATATCTCCTCCTCTGTCTTCTCCTCTATTAGATATTTATATTTAATATGATAAAAGTAAAATGGAATTGGAATGTGGAATGGTCCTGAAGAACTGGGTGAAAATTAAAATTGTCATTATTGGAAAAATCCCTTAAAAAGAAAAAAAGAAGAAAGAAAACAGAAATCCAGATTCTGATTCTCAATATGATATGGAAAAATAAATTAAATTTTGCTATAAATGGTGATCAGGAAGACCTCAAGTGTCAAAAGACAACCAATCAGTTGAGATATCTTGCTTCTTACAGGGAGTACATAAATATTTTAAACAAATAAGCTATATAGCTCCATTTTCGAAAAGAGATGTTATCTTCTTTTGAAATTCCCATAAACAATGTACATATTCAGTATACATTACACATAAACAACATACGTACAACACACACACAAACACACACACACGGAGAGAAAAAGACCATTCAGTAGAATTTTTGTATAACTATAACTTTGGAAGAAGTTCTACAGGGAAAGAGGAAATTAGAGTTGAAATCTTTAAAAAAAGAATTCAATAAGTTTTATGGACTTGCTAATAGTTGGCAGCTGTGTTTAGCAATTTCAGGACTTGCTAATGATTGGTTGCTATTTTTACAAGGTCTTAATAGGCTTGCCGTCATTTGATAAAGAATAGAAAAGATAGTGTTGGAAAGCCTCTGTCTTGATTCAATCAAAAATAGAAAATTTAGTTGAACATTTTTGTTGACTAAGAGCTGTTAGTAAATTATAGGAGTCTGAGAAGTGACAAATTGTCGCTCTGTAACTTCTAGATATGCATGGAAGAGATTTTCTTTATTCTTTACAACTTCAAATAGGATGCCCTTCCCTGTCTCCCATTATCCAGAAATAAAGTACAATACTTGCATTGCTGCGCTTCAGATTAAATTAGAACCAACACTATAGATGCTTGTAATGAAGCAAATGGCAGAATTCTCAAAATCTTACCTCTAGAATGGAGAGTACTAATAATGGCTGGGCTAAAATTTCTAAAAGGCAGAAAGAGCAACTGAAATGGGATAAATCACCTTCAGACTAAAAGGATGAAAGGTCTCTTCTAACTTGAAAAACATAGTCAGACCAGAGAGATTGTCCTGTCTTCTTCATTAATCACATTGGCACTGAGAGTATAGCAGTTTAATTTTTTGTCAAGAGTGGGAAATGATCACATTGTTTTAGATTTCTGCCTGATTCATACATCATGCTAAATCAAAATTATAGTTTGCTATGTTTTGGATTAGTGTGTTGTGTAGTTCCAGCTATTTGTGGCTTCTTCTATAGCTGATTGTGTTCATCTAGCAATGTAGTCTTCTGGACATTAACTGATATTAATAGAGTAAGACCTTTGCAACTGTCAGACACAAAAATCAAGTAGCAAGGTGGTTCAAATATGTATGGTGATTCTCACTAATATAAGTCATGGTTGTCCTAGAGGTGCTTTTTCAAGAGGCAACTGGACTTTCTTGTTTTTATTTGAAGACATTTCACTTTTCAACCCAGAAGATTCTTCTACTCTGACTGGATGGTGGGGAATGGAAGGATTTATATTCCTTGTAGACAGCTGGTCATTTGCATTCTTTTAGAGAGTTGTTGAGGCCACTTAGAGGTTTATCTGTGTCCTTGGGGTCACCTGAATTCGTGCAAATGGGTCAGAGCTGAAGAAGCTTGTTGGATGAGATGCAAAATATCTTATCCAACAAGAAAAGCAAGGAAGTCCAGTTGCCTCTTGAAAAAACACCTCTGGGACAACCATGACCTAGATGACTGAGAATCTCCATAGATATTTGAACAAGAATTGGAATTATTAATTGTCAGAGCAAATTGACGGTAGAACAGAATCAATGGAATTCAAGGTGGGCTGGAATTAGATCTCTTGTTGGATGTGAAGGAACTTGAGACTAATGATGAACTTGCCCCCCCCCCTCCAGGCTTAACCTGGTCATCTCCAGCAACCATCCAACTGGTCTTCTTTCTAGTCTTTTTTTTTTTAATTTTCAATTGATATTGTTACGTGTTCAGCCACTACACTATTCAGTTCAATTCAATTCAATTAATTAGATTTGTATGCCGCCCCTCTCCGGAAACTCAGTTTTGGTTCAAACTATAGTTTTGGTTCAAACCATTCTACCATATCTTTTATCAATTTTCCCTGAATTTAACACAAGCATAGAATTCTGTTCTCTGTAATCTCAACAACGGGGTTGAAGATTTTGAGGAGTTGAATCGTCTGCCTGGGAAGTTGTCAAAGTTGGGAAACCTTACCTTAGACAGAAATAAAGAAGTTAAAAACATAAATTATAGATTCTATGATTATAGATTAACATATATTTGATATATGTTTTGGCATACATAAAAATGTTTTTGCTAGGATCAAATGAAATGTAGTACTGTAAAGCCTTCCTAATAAGTTACACAGGCTTTGTTCCCACAGCAGCACAGGAACAAGAAAGCAGTTTCGATGTGACTGAATAAATATAAAATCCATTTGTCAACCACTCAATAAAGTGAATGGTGGAGATATTTAACAATTTGCTTTGAAGGTGGTGTACATTTTCTAATTTATTGAATGCTTGCTTTTTTTCATAGAAGTAAATTATGTATCATTAATCTTCCTGTGAGGTTGATGTCCTAGAGTTAATTTAATGATTATTTTCTAAGATAATTTACCTGCTTGGAAAGAACTGCTTAATCAATATAGGAAAGTCAGCTAGGTTATGAATGAATTTAAAACATATGTACACTCTTGCTTCATTCTATAATATTTATTCCCAGTGAAAGGGGAATGGTTTTTCCCCCTGTTTCTTTAAAAACAATCCCACGGAGTGGGGGAGGAAATAAGTTATTCAGTATTTTTTTAATATAAAAATGCCCCTTGTATGCATTTGCACATGTCAATTTTTTTTAATTAGTAAAGGATCATTATTACTGTTGTTAGCCGCCCCGAGTCTGCGGAGAGGGACGGCATACAAATCCAATAAATAAATAAAATAATAAATAAATAAATAAATCCTCAGATCATATAATTTTCATATGCTAGGTCTTAAGAGCTGTGGTGCCGCAGTGGTTAGAATGCAGTATTGCAGGCTAACTCTACTTAACGAACTGCCAGGAGTTTGATTCTGACTGTCTCAAGGTTAACGCAGCCTTCCAAAGTCAATAAAAATAAATAAAATGAAGACTCAGAGTGTTGGGTACAATGTACTGACCCTGTAGACTGCCTATGAAGTGGTATATCAGTCTAAGTGTTAAGTGCTTGTGCTAAATGCTACTTTATTAAGAAATGGGTGAAAATACTATACAGCAAAGTATTTTGATTTCCCCATTTTCCCACCCATATCCTAAATAGCACTAGCAGTAGCACTTAGACTTATACACCACCTTATAGTGCTTTGCAGTACTCCATGGGCAGTTTATTTATTTGTATAAGTTTTATTTTTTAACAACCAACATTTTTTGTGGACAGTGTGATGACTGAGTTAACATATTTTTCACACAGTGTTCACAGTAATAATACAATACATAGAGAGCATGTACACAAAAGAAAAATTCCTTGTGTGTCCAATCACACTTGGCCAATAAAGAATTCTATATCTATATAAATTACAGCTACAAAACTTTTATCTTCCAAGTTCTAACCTTAATATGCTCATTATAATTGTAATTAACCCCTAACAGTTTGATATTATAGATGCCACTCGGTGTTCCACCACATTTTCAATATCTCAACTTTCTATAAATATCATTAAAACCAATTATCAGTAAGATCTAATCAGTCCCAAGTTTATATCTCTTAATCCCCTGGATTCATAGTCCCTATAGGCCAGTGATTGTTCTGGACTGGCTGGGGTCTGGCTGGCTGCTCCAAGAATACGATCTTTACAGGCTTGTAATTTTCAAAATAACATTTCTTATTTACTTTCTTCCAGATTGGAATTCATCAGTATACATCTCCAGCATGCAAAATGAATTCCAAACTCACAAGCAGGACTACAGAGTCACAATTCTTTCTAAACGAACAGGCTGTCAATTTCAAATGCCGCATAGTTCCCAGAGACCAGTATGATCCTACAGGGTTGGTCTTCTTCGAATCCCATCATCTAAGCAATGCAATTTGGTGGGACTGTGAGGGAGGGCCTTCTCTGCGGCTGCCATGGCTCTATGGAACCAACTCTCCCCCCGGATGTCCATACTGCTTTCACCCTACTGGCCTTCCAGAAAGCTGTGAAGACTTGGCTTTGCCTGCAGGCCTGGGGGCCATGAACATTAACATTAGCCACACTCCAAATATCCACCCTTACACCCTTACAAAATCACATACCCTCAAATTGCAATACAATACATTATAATATCTAATCACCAAATTGTTAATTAAAATTCTTAATTTATATCTATGCTGCTTCGGTATCCATATTTATCTTGTGCTACCTCCTTTTCTAATTCTAATTGTAATTCTAAACTCCTTTTCTGGGGGGGGGGCATGCCCCAAATATGTTGATTGGTATGCGTGTTGTGTGATAGGATTTATGGTGTACAGTGATACCTCGTCTTACAAACCCCTCGTCATAAACTTTTCGAGATACAAACCCGGGATTTAAGATTTTGTTGCCTCTTCTTCCAAACTATTTTCACCTTACAAACCCAAGCCGCCGCCACTGGGATGCTCCGCCTCTGGACTTCTGTTGCAAGCCCAAAACTCACCCCTTTTGCCAGCCAAAGCACCCATTTTTGCGCTGCTGTGATTCCCCTGAGGCTCCCCTCCATGGGAAACACCACCTTCAGACTTCCGTGTTTTTGCAATGCTGCAGAGGAATCCCAGCAGTGCAAAAAGGGCGCTTCACTGGCAATGGAAGTTCAGAGGTGGGGTTTCCCAGCAAGGGGAGCCTCAGCGAAATTGCAGCACCACAAAAACACGGAAGTCCAGAGGTGGGGTGCTGCAATTTCTCTGAGGCTCCCCTCGCTGGGAAACCCCACCTCTGGACTTCCGTTGCCAGCGAAGCACCAATTTTTGCGCTGCTGGGATTCCCCTGCTGGGATTCCGCTGCAGCATCACGAAAACAGGGGAGTCCAGAGGTGGGGTTTCCCATGGGGGGAAGCGCAAAAACGGGCGCTTCGGTTGGCAAAAGGGAAACATTGTTTCGTCTTACAAACATTTCACCTTACAAACCTTGTCCCGGAACCAATTAAGTTCGTAAGACTAGGTATCACTGTATTTATAATGGGGTCTTATAATGGTTTTACAATTGGATTTCTAAAAATTGGTATTTATGTTGACTTCTTATTATTGCTGTTGTATTGCATTTTACTTTGTTGTAAGCCACCCTGAGTACCAAGGTATTGTGGGCATAGAAGTCTAATTAAATAAATAAATAATAAATAAATCCATCTTCATTTCCAATTGGTCTCCTGAGCTTAATGGTATTGTATGAAAAAGCCTTAAGTATAGGCAAGGGCAGTCTAAGCAGTTCAAAGCATAATGCAATTGCTATCTCCTATGATATGGATATCATGCTTCTTTTAAGACACCCTCAGTTTTCTGGTCTTTTTAGCTGCTGCTTAGTCATGTTTAGTTGATGCTATATTAGCAATCCCAAACTCTTCTCAGGCAGACTGCATTGTCCCATTCTTTAGCAGAAGCCTGAATCAAAAGGGATATATTTCTGATTCCTAAGAGGTCAGTAAGGGGTGTGCATAAGGGGCAAGTACAAGTGCACTAGAGTGCCTTCCGTCCCCTGTCCTATTGCTCTCCTATATCTCCTATACCTTTCTTCTATTCCTATATCTCTTCTTCTATTCTTTCATTGATATGTTCTATTACTATATCATCTTTTCTATTATTTCTTAGATATATTTTACTATGAATATCTCCTCTATAACCTTCATCATGTATTTTAATATGTGTATATAGATATATACCCACTAAAACCCTCATTGTGTATTGGACAAAATAAATAAATAAATAAATAATAAATAAAATAAGTGCACCAGAGTGCTTTCCCTCCCCTGTCCTGATGTTTCTCTTTTACTAGTATCATGTATATAAATGTTATATCTTTGTATACCACTAATACGCACTTGGCAAAACAAAGAAACAAATAAATTTCCAATAAAATTCTCACAGAGGTAACTTTACCAAAGTGTGTTGAGATGGAAAGAGCGATGGTCCAAGAATTTCAGCAACTGAACTATTTTCACCTAAGAATGCTTATATTGATGTACAAATGTGAGTTTTATTGGGCCCTCAATGCTTATTGTTTATTATTTTAAATAGTTTTTTTTCATGTATTGTTTTTATTGTTGTTGTCATTGTTGGCCACCCAACAATGACAACAAAATTGTGGTAGATGAATTGCTACATAAATTTATTAAATAAGTAAGTAAGTAAGTAAGTAAGTAAGTAAGTAAGTAAGTAAGTAAGTAAGTAAGTAAAGAAAAGAAAAGAAAAGAAAAGAAAAGAAAAGAAAAGAAAGAACAATTTAGCATTTCTGGTTCTTTTTCTCACAGCCTTCCAAATAACTGACAAGGAGGCTGTTCACCAACAATCTGTTCATGCAATTTACTGATTATATAATGATTTAATGATTTACTCTGCCATTGTCTGTCCCAAGTCTGGAAGAAAAAGATAGAAATCAGACTTTGTGTAAAGATTTCAGTGTTGCATCATTATGTATCAAGCCCAAACCAATAATAAAGATGCACCTGGGATTTCCCCTTCAAGCAATGTACTCTGACTCTCGTCAACTGGGGTGACAAATGGATGAGGGCTATTTGCTCATGGCTGGGACAAGCTAAAGAAGAGATGGACTGCCTGCATGAAGACAAGTGAGCCATAAGTGTATGCCCCACGGATGCTGCAGATCAGACAAAGTGGTGGATGAAATGCAAAGCGGTGGATTCTGCAACATGGCAAGAATAATGCAAAGAACAAGAAGACTGTTTATATAATGATTTCTTAAATCCTTATAAGTCTGGGAACTAATATATATAGTATTTAATATTTTCTATCCAGTTGCACTTTTTAGCACTTCTTATGGCTGAACATCATCTTATTGGATTTGGGGCAATGTGTAAACCTGATCATTTTTAATGGTAATTTTTCTCTCTAAAAAACCTAGTCAATCCTCTTAGCTTGATGTCATCTGCAATTCTAAATCTATTTCTAGGTCATTTATCAATTGAATAATCTTGAGCTGAGAACTCCATTTAATATTTCTTCCATTTATGAGCATTAACCAATTATAAATTCAATTGCTGTACTGAATAGCCTACATTATAAAAAATAGTTTTTATTAAACATTTTTCACCTTTATAAACAAAAAAACCAACAACATAAAAATAAAAACCAAGAAAAAAAACAAGACAAACATAACAATATAGAGTAGTTTTACAGCCATCTACATCAGCATATATGTTCTGTTTTTATAATTTGCTCTTCTACATTGCCTTCCTATTGGCTATAACCACCATAATGATATAATAAGTATTATAAAAATACTATTTATTTAATAATAATTGGTATCTTTCGTTAATATTTAATCAATACTAACTTAAAACTCCCATTTCTTTTTTTGGCTTTTGTTCTATAACCACTTATACATTCTATTCCAAACTTTGTAATAATCTGATTCTTCTCTTTCTTTTAACTCTATGGTCATACTGTCCATTTCTACACATTTGAGTATCTTTCTGATT
This sequence comes from Erythrolamprus reginae, assembly GCF_031021105.1. Taxonomy (NCBI): domain Eukaryota; kingdom Metazoa; phylum Chordata; class Lepidosauria; order Squamata; family Dipsadidae; genus Erythrolamprus; species Erythrolamprus reginae. The sequence goes on from NC_091950.1 coordinate 64,159,786, forward strand.
GCTATTTCATCTGAAGGTGTTTTAGCTTGTTTCCAGTTTTGCGCAATGGTGATCCTTGCAGCAATTGATATGTGTAATGTTATATATTGTAGACTTTTATCCATTTTCAAATCTAATATTCCTAGTAAAAACAATTCCAGTTTCAATCCTCTCTTTTGTTCCATAATTTCTTCCAGCCATTTCTTGATTTTGTACCAGTATTTCCTTGTATTAGGGCACGTCCCCCATATATAGTAAAAAATTCCTGACTTATGACCACATGTCCAACATTCAGGGAATAGATTTAGGAACATTTTGGCCAATATCACAAATGCCATCAATGAAAATATAATAGAGATTTTCTTTGTAGACTACTCTTGTCGTAAATTATATTTTTATATCCCCCCCCACCACCATAATTTATCCCATTGTTCTAGCTCTATATTATGACCAAAATTTCTGGCGGAACTAATCATTGTCGCTTTTACTTTTTCTTTCTCCATTTTGTATATTAAAAGGAAATTGTATATATCACTGATCACACACACACACACACACACACACACACACACACACACCTTGTAATAATTTATCCAGTTCCAATTGTTTCACATAAATACCATATTGTTCCCGATGGGTTTTTTTAATCTCGGCCTAATTTGTAAATAAGGCCACCAATCCATATCTATTCCTTGTGTTTTCAAGTCTTGGACCAATTTTAATTCTCATTTTTCATTCTAAAAGTTCTGCATAACTCACCATTTTACTAAGATTATGGTATTTGAGTATATCATTGCATCTATCTTTGATAACCAAATTATATTTTACATTTATTTACTTTGGTCACAAAGATCATCATGAACACATGCACAACATTTGTCGGCAACTTTTCAATACTTGCGGGACTTCAACTCCTTAGCCAGCTTTATGCGCTGGCTGGGGAATTCTGGGAGTTGCAGTCCCACAAAGTCTTCAGGTCGCAAAAGTTGCACACTTCCAATAAAATCCTCCTTCCTTACCTGAATCTCCCCCAAAACCCTGCTGCCCCACCTCTGCTCCCCTCAATATGGGGCTCTCCTCTTCCTCTCTGCCCTCCTCCCTCTGCTTCCAAACTAACTCAGTTACCTTCCGCAAAAAAACTCAGTTTTGGGATGGCAACTGCCCCCCTTCTTCACTAAGCTCGGACAGTTTAAACACAGATGCCGGATCCAAAAGGATTGGCCAAGGCACCTGGTTGTATTAATCTTTGTAATACAGTGATCCCCCGGTTATTGCGTCCCCGACCATTGCGAACAGGGTAATTCGCGATTTTTCAACCCGGAAGTAAACTCCACCATCTGCGCATGCGTGCCCTTCCATGCATGCGTAGATGGTGGAGTTTCCCCGCCGGGCAGAGGCTTCCCTGGGTCTTCCCCCTCTTTCTCTATGTTGCTTCTTCCTCTCTCACACTCTCTTCCTCCCTCTCTCATCTCTTTCTTTCCTTCTCTCTCTTTCTCTATCTCTCCCCCTCTTGCTCTCGAGCGGCCGCCTAGCAGCTGATCTGCTCGGCAGCGCAGCAGCAGCGAGGAGCCGAAGATCTTCGGCTCCTCGCTGGTGCTGCGCTGCCGAGCAGATCAGCTGCTAGGCGGACGAAGGAACCTTCCCTGGGTCTTCCCCGCCCGGATCTTCGGCTCCTCGCTGCAGCCGCGCGCCCCTCGCCTTCGCCTCACCTGGCGGGCGAAGGAGGGTGCAGCTCCGGCCGCTCGCCTCGGAGCCGGTCTGCCTCACTGCCTCCAGTCCGCGGCAATTCCCCTCAGCACGCTGCCGGATCCAGCGGGGGAGGGGGGGAAGCGAAGGCACGGCGATGGGCAAAGGCTGCCAGTGAGCCTTCTCCGTCCCTTTCCTGCTGCACCGGTCTGGGGCCAAGTGGGCGGGGGGCGGGCGGGACCTCGCCTGTCTCCGCCGCCCGCATCGCCCCTCCGGCGGGCCGGCCTCCCCCGCCCGCCTCTGCTGCAGCCGCCACCGCCTCCCCGACTGGCACAAAAGGGCCCCGCCCGCCCCGCCCCGAAGCTTACCTTGCGGCGGGATTCCCTCCCCCCGCAGCCAAAACTAAAAGCCTGTCTCTTTTTTTTCTTGCGGCGAGCCCAAGCCGTTTCTCTCTCGACCGCAGCCGAGCTTCCCTCGGCCCCCTTTGGCCCCGTCGCCTCCTCCCCGCCTGCCTTTCCTCGCCAAGCGCACGAAAAAAAAGAGAGAAGGCTTCTACCAGAAGCCGGGTTGGGGGTTCCCATGTCGGCGGGGATGTTTTAAAACACCCGCGCGACTTTCCAATGAGTCCCGAAGACAAACGCGTTGTCTTCGGGACTCATTGGAAAGTGGCGCGGGTGTTTTAAAACATCCCCGCCGACATGAGGGGCTCGCTAGCACACCCCCAAACCCGGGTTGGGGGTTCGGGGGTGTGCTAGGGAGCCTCCCATGTCGGCGGGGATGTTTTAAAACACCCGCGCCACTTTCCAATGAGTCCCGAAGACAAACGCGTTGTCTTTGGGACTCATTGGAAAGTGGCGCGGGTGTTTTAAAACATCCCCGCCGACATGGGAGGCTCGCTAGCACACCCCCAAACCCGGGTTGGGGGTTCGGGGGTGTGCTAGGGAGCCTCCCATGTCGGCGGGGATGTTTTAAAACACCCGCGCCACTTTCCAATGAGTCCCGAAGACAAACGCGTTGTCTTCGGGACTCATTGGAAAGTGGCGCGGGTGTTTTAAAACATCCCCGCCGACATGGGAGGCTCGCTAGCACACCCCCAAACCCGGGTTGGGGGTTAGGGGGGTGCTAGCGAGCCCCCCATCTCGGCGGGGACGTTTTAAAACACCCGCGCCGCCCCCAAGTAAAAACACCATCTGCACATGCGCAGAAGGTGTTTTTACTTCCGCAGCGCTACTTCGCGAAAACCCGCTCGTTGCGGGGGGTCCTGGAACGGAACCCTCGCAAAGAGCGGGGGATCACTGTAATCTGATTCTTCTCTTTCTTTTAACTCTATGGTCATACTGTCCATTTCTACACATTTGAGTATCTTTCTGATTGCTATTTCATCTGAAGGTGTTTTAGCTTGTTTCCAGTTTTGCGCAATGGTGATCCTTGCAGCAATTGATATGTGTAATGTTATATATTGTAGACTTTTATCCATTTTCAAATCTAATATTCCTAGTAAAAACAATTCCAGTTTCAAGTCCTCTGGACTTGCTCAGTTGGTTTATTTTTTTTTGCAGCCTGCACCGATAGACCCCTGGGTGGGCACCACATCTCTGTCACAGGGCCTCCCCTCCCCTCCCCTCCGACCCCTCCCTTCCCCCCCTCGCCCACAAGTTACCTCCACAGGTGCTGGAGCAAAAAAGAGAGAAAAATTGTGTTTGCCGGAGAGAATAATAATAATAATAATAATAATAATAATAATAATAATAATGAAGAAGAAGAATAAAACAACTGAGGTTAGTCTGAATCTTATTCTGAGCCTTATTCATGTTAGTATTTGATTCAAATAGCATTTTTATTAGATGCTGGTTAGGACATGGGCGGCACACAAATTGATTAAACAAACAAACAAACAAGTTAATAATTTTTGAGCCCTTTGTCTGATAAAGACATTAAGCTAACTAATCCATTGGATTTTTTGGTTTTTTGGTTTTCTTTCTTTCTCTTCTTGAGTTTTGGAACTATGTTGGCCGTTTTCCAATTCTCTGGCACTTTCATCAGTTCCTTGGGAGTTTCTAAAGATTAGAGTCTGAGATTACTTTTGCCAACTGTTTCAACATCCTAGGATGTAATTTAGCTCTGCAGCATTGAACTGATTTAGGTTAGGAAGCCAGATTCTTATTATCCTTTCATCGGTTCTGGGCAACTTCCCTACCCCACAGCCTCAATTATCTTAAGAATATCTATTAGAGGAAATTGATATACATAAGGTATCCAGAAGTCTTACCTTCTCTCAATTGACTTATTGGAATATATCCCTCAAACCCTTCTTAGTATATTTTGTGTTTATCATGATTATCATTACCGCCCTGAGTCCCCTGAAGAAGGGTGGCCTAGAAATCCAAGTAGATAGATAGATAGATAGATAGATAGATAGATAGATAGATAGATAGATAGATAGATAGATAGATATAGATAGATAAATTTTTATCTCATTCTGAACTTAAATCTTCTTGGCTCCTTATAATTCACAGTGTACTTTATATTTCCTTTTAGTTATTTCTGTTTTCATTTTCTAAACACCATTTTGCTTCTCAGTTTCTCTGTGAACATTATAAACTTTTAAAAACTTGATTTTCTGATTTCTGTACTTAAGGGGGACATTTTGTATCTATATTTCTCTCTCCCGTCCCCTCTTTTTCCAGCTACAGTTATAGCTATGTATTTATATTTTATCTCTGTGTCTCTCTCTCATTTCTCATCTCTCAATCTTAGGCTTCCCTTTTATTTTTAATTTATCTAGGACTACAAGAAACTGTTCATAACAGTTTCAATCTTAGAGGAAAGCTCTTTGAAAAGTCACATAGATATCTTGCTTCTGTAAACCCTCCCTCCCTCCTTCTTTTGCAATATTACCCTTAGTGAGTTTTCTCTGTTTTCTAAAACATCAACTCCATATAAAATGGCCAATTTTCAGAATCTTACCTATGTAATTGAATTCATTCCAGTGAAACAATGGAATGTGTTGAAATATGCTCTATCTTCCAATAATCACAAAGCTTTGGGTACCGAGATTCACTGTAGTTTTGCAAATGATAGCAATAATATGATATGTTTTAAGCCTGCTATAGAATTGCATTGACTCAGCTGTTTGTCTGCGTACAGATCACTTTTCACTTTCTTTTCCTTTTCGTAATGATGTGTCTCAAGAACATTAAAAATGTTTTGAGAGAAATCATTTTGTTTGTTTTGTCTCAATATAAGAATAAAACTACTTTATGTTTAGTAAACTCATACAGGTAGTTCAAAAATTCAAATTAAAACCTTACAGATGACAATTCATCTTCTGTCGGAATTTCCCCCCCTATTTTAATGACCCTGTAATCCCTTGCATCAGGATGGAGTTGTGGCAATTGAATAGAATTTACTGGCCGTATGCTCTTCCTAACACTTATGCGAAATTCATAGCAGGTATTTTCTCTTTCTGCCTAGAAGGAGAAATATCTGTTGCTACCTAGGATACCTCCTGATTGTGAAGTGAGAGCTCTACCTCTAGACCATTATACCACTCTGTACTCTGTCTGAATACATTTAATAAAAGGGAGCCTACTCCTTTTCAGATAATTGCTTTCCAATTCAAATCGCTTTTTACATTACATCATTATTCCTATCATTCAACCAGAACCAGCTTTCCTATAAATTGAGACCATTATTCTATATTCTGCCCTTTGGGCAATGGAGTGCACAGCTTTGTTCTGTGTGAACTTCTGTTGAATTTTTAAACATGTCTCGATCCTTCAATCTTTCTTTATAAGACTTAGTTTTCCCTTAAGCTTCCCTTAGTAAGATTCCCCTGATCATTGTTGTTGCTCTTTGTGTCTAAGAACAATTCAAACAGACTGAACTAAAGCAAGATATCTAGAATGGGGTTCTGAATTCACAGTGGGGTCTTGCCAATGCAATTTCATTTTCAGATATGCTAGAACCATCGCTCACATCTCGTAATGAAACATTTGTATTTGCAAAGATCTACAGGCACTTTGTTTCAACAAGAGTCAGATATTGCATTTGAAAAAATTATACATGCATAATTCAGTTTATTGGCAATTGTATGAAAACAGCTGTACAATGCATTTGTAGTTTCATCACAGGGCCTAACATAAAACCATAGGGCATGTCAAACTTCCACACAAATGTAACCCATTAAATCAATTTCTGCTATTTTCCTGTTCATGTAGAGTGTATGCATATGTATGCCAAAGCCCAAAATGGCAAGCTTCTGGCGAGCAGTCCCAGAATTGTCATTCGGGGCAGAGAAGTTGCAGGGGCTTGAATGTTGATCAGCTGGCAGGTTTCAAATGGCTGGGCTGCACTGATCAGCTGGGAGGCCGACGATAAATGGATCAGCTGGGTGTCGGATTGATCAGATGGGAAGCAAAGCACCAATCAGCTGCAGTGTGGAGAGCAGGCCAACAGCTGAGCGTTGGCCTAGAAATGGCTGAAGATTCCAGGATGTTTGCATCATCCGGAAGCCGAGGGGGGAGAGATAGGTGCACGCAAGGGGATTTAAGACACGGGTAACACTGACTTTGTTTGCATGTCACTCAGTGCCGATTTTCCAAGCTTTCCAGGATAAAATGCTTCAAATAAAAACTATGTTGCTTGAGGCATTTTGATACATAACATGACAATGTAGGCACACACACACACTCACTCACTCATGCACAAACTGTTTTAGAAATAATACTTCATTTTATCTTTATACTGTGATTAAAATAGATTGATGAATGTTACCCTAGCTCATCATCATGGTAAAAATTGGCATAGAGTTCAATGGAGAGTAAACAACATATGAAGCAAATTAATATAATGTCCAAGAGAATGTCCAAATGTTCAAAAACTAGTTCAAATCAGGACTCTTTAAAGAATGTATTTGATGGCAGAAGATCTCCCAAAATGAAATTAAAAATTCAAGGAAAGTGGGCAGAGGTTGTTATGTTTAGGGGCTTAATGTCTTCAAGGTTTAAAGCAAACCCTTGCCTCTAAAAGTCATGCACCAGACACCCTCCAAACATTGAGATACAGTGGTACTTCTACTTATGAACTTAATTCATTCCATGGCCAGGTTCTTAAGTAGAAAAGTTTGTAAGAAGAAGCAATTTTTCCTATAGGAATCAATGTAATGCATGTGATTGGGGAAACTATGTTGGGGAGGCCCTGTTTCGTCCCAGGAGATTCCTAGAGAAGCCCCACAGAGACTTCTCCCTGCCTTTTCCAGTTACAGTTTTGGAGGCTTGGGTTTGTAAATGGAAAATTGTTCTTGAGAAGAGGCAAAAACATCTTGAACCCCTGGTTCTTATCTAGAAAAGTTGGTAAGTAGAGGTGTTCTTAGGTAGAGGTACCACTGTATTTGTCTTTGTCCACTCCTGGAAGACTCTGTAGGGAAAGCTGTCAGCCATGGACTCCCACACCCAGCCTAAGATAACCTATTCCATCACTATGCCAGGCCTCTCTCTTACATACTTCTATAAGTAGTATTGGTTTCAGTTACAGAATTATTGTAGGAATGCACTGGATAATAAAGCAGTGTGAAGTGCCTTGCTTCAACAGGGTTTCAAGGCTATCCTGAAAAATGACTCACCAGCAACATGTTCCCTTATTGTTAACAATAAAGCCAAGTGAACATATCCGGTTTTTGGAGTCTCTTAATTTTCTATTCCTAGAACTCACACTACAGTAGAAGACTGAGAAGTGCCTTCTTTGATAATTGGTGGGGAAAAATGCAAAAAGTAGATGTAGTGCTACATCAAAACTTTCCTGCTTTCCTGGTCTTAATGTATTGAAGAAATGCAAGAAATGTATTGATACTGTTCTCCTTTTGCTACTGATGAGTGATTGAAAAGTTAGCAATGAAGAAAAGATACTTTCACGCCATTCATCTATTCCAATGGATTTTCAGTTGAAGGGCATGTATTAAATCCATCTAGCCAGAAGCTTCTTCACTAAGATCTCATGTAGAAGGCTGAAGAAATTTCTGTTAGACACCTTTCGATTAGGTGATGGTTGAGGGGGTATCCCAGGTTACGTGGCAGGATTAGACAACATACTGGGCAGCTCCAACATGGAAATGAGCTACATATCTTCCTCATCAAAGCTAGCCATTCGAAACCCACTTGCTCAGCCACACAACCTGGGAAGTCCTTCAGCATATACCAATGTCAGGTTGGAGAGCTTCATCATTTGCTGCTAAACTCTTCAACCACTCACTAAATAATAAATTCAAGACAGCAAATGGAAGAGACCTTTTTCATACTGCTTGCTTTTCTCAGTGCTTCCTGGAAGAATGCAAGCAATGCAAAAGAATTTCCCACTGTTCAAGTCAGAGATGCTCTGCCTGAAAAGTTTTTCCATGTACTAAAGGATTTTTGGGCTCATTGCTTCCAGAATGTGCTACAAAATGCCTGCTATCTGTGTTGCAGCTGCTGAGCCTGGGAAATCTTTGGCCTTGCCAAGGTGGCTTTGGCTGGTGGTTTTGACATGTGTTACTGGACTCTGAACAATTCATCAACATGGTTGGGAGAGCCAAGTGGCATGAAATGATGTTTTGTGCATTACTACTGTCTTGTCAACAGAAGAAGGCAAGTAGATCAAAGATTGCTCACTATTTGTGCTGTAGTCATTAAACTTGGCATGCGCCAAGGGATAATCAGGATTGGGCAGCAAGGGTGTGAATAGTGGGTTGTGTTGCTATGCACATCACAAATATTTGATTTATTGTCCTTTGGCACATGCTATAGAATCTTCCTAGCTGAGTGAATTCAGTATGGATGGAAGGGAATTTTCTTGAGACTGAAAGCAATCAAAGAAGTTAGCAGTCATGTCATGCCAATCAAAATCTCCCAAATGGTTGCCAGGTCACAAGAATTTGAGAAAGACCATTAGGATGACATTAGAAGGAAGAGAGTACCCACAGGAGCAGAAAGTACAGTATTTATTCATGAAACACTTCGTACGAAAGCTGAGAAGACATGACAAATGATCATTTCTCTTACAACGCTCATCCGAGTGCTTCCAGGCTCTACAGGAAATCTTGCAAAAATGTCTAAACTGGTCGGTATGGGAACAGAGCAGTGCAGAGAGCAGAGAAAACATTTGTTCATTAATGCTTCTCTGAAGAGTTTTGAGGCCATCTGAATTCCCGAAACACTGAAAGACAACAGGTCATCTCCAAAATCAAATTCATTCATTCATTCATTCATTCATTCATTCATTCATTCATTCATTCATTCATTCATTCATTGTTAGAGTTGAAAGGGACCATGAAGGCCATCAAGTTCAACCCCCTGCCCAAGCAGGAATCCTATAGCACACCAGCCAAGTGGTAGTTCAATTTTCTCTTTAAAATGTCCAGAGTATTGGACTTCGTTAAAGCAAATTTACCAGCTAATGTACATGAAGAGATTTGCACTTTGAAAGCCATATACAGCATGACTGTTGTGAGTAGACAATTTTAACAAATAGACAACAAGAATTGTTGCCCTAACATAGTTTTAGTTTTCTAAATGGCTTTTGAATACACTAATTTCAGCATAATTCCGGCCACATCATTACTAAAGAGGAAGTCTAGAACAGACTCTACACAATTGTTAACAAATTCAATTCAATTCAATTTATTAGATTTGTATGCCGCCCCTCTCTGAAGACTCGGGGCGGCTCACAACAATAATGAAAACAATATTCCAGCGAAAACAAATCTAATATTAAAAAGCACAGAAAACCCTATCATATTTAAAAAAGCAAACAACATATACATACCCAAACATAAATATAAAAAAGCCTCGGGGAAATGTGTCTCAACTCCCCCATGCCTGGCAGTATAGATGAGTCTTGAGTAATTTACAAAAGACAAGGAGTGTGGGGGCAGTTCTAATCTCCGGGGGGGAGTTGATTCCAGAGGGCCGGGGCTGCCACAGAGAAGGCTCTTCCCCTGGGGCCCGCCAAACAAAAGTAATTATTCACTACAGAATGTTGGAAAAAATAGGGGAGGAGTAATTAGTACCCCCCATTAAATAAAATCAGGCCTCAATTTTATTAGATTCCTTGAGATTTTGCCATCGACTCCTATTTAACATCGACATGGAACCTCTAGTACCAAACAATCTGGAAGAGGCAGCAGTCCTCTAGGCAGAATTGGTGCCCAATTTGAGACTCCTCCTGGATTTTGGCTCCTATTTGGATATTCATATGAGTCTGTCCTCTTTTACTTTGAAAGCCACACTAATTATGTGTCAATGTGTGAGTCAAGTGGCTAGTTGTCAAAATCTTCATGGATAAGGATTAGAAGCTGCACAGAGTTGGTTGTAAAATAGGAAAGTAATATAAATTTATAAATAAAGCCAGGTTATTCATGAGGTCACTTATTATGGGGTCACTTGTCATCTAATAATTCCACCCAAAATACTAGACCTGGGCTGCAGTGGACAGTGCTTAGAATGCAGTACTGCAAGTTCATTGCTCACTCCAGGATTTCAATTCTCACTGGCTCAAGGTTGACTCAGCTTTCTATCCTTGCGATAAAAAAGAGGACCCAGATTATTGGGGGCAACATGCTGATGCTATAAACTGCTTAGAGAGGGGCATAAAGTACTATTCAACCCTGAGTTACAAACATTCTTCACGATTACTGCAAATTCTCTTTTGAGGTTGATGATTTTAATCTTGGTTTTTAAATTTGATGTATGCTACCCAAAGTTCATTGTATGCTACCCAAAGTTCCATATGGAAGGAAAGGAAAGGAGAAATGGGAAAGAGGAAAGGGGAAAGGGGAAAGGAAAAGTGAAAGAGAAAGGAGAAAGGAGAAAGACGAAAGGAGAAAGGAAGGTGATTAAATAGGGTTAGGATTCCATGAAGCATATCATCTCTAGGCCTCATGCTACTGGGTAATTAAGCAATATCAATTTGATGATGGAAGTACCAGTACCAAGTACTGAAAGCCCTATGGCTAGATTTCTATTCTTAAAGCAATAATAATTCTAGTACTTGCTATGAATTTTAAACGTTAATGTGACTTAGTTGTAAAAATGATTAAATACTTGCAGAGTATTAATTGTAGCATTTAATTAACTGATATTTCATTGCACTTAAATCAAACTTAATTTTTGTTTGGACCTTTCTACAGCTTCTGTCATGTCACAAAGGCCAAATGTGTCATGCCATGCAAAGGTCAAAGTGTTTGGCCTAAAAAAGTGGTCAAATGCAAGATTTGGCTTTCAAAATAATGCATGTCTAACCTAATCCTATGCCGGTTTGTGGATACAGCTATAGTTGAATTATTTAGCATTTTACATTTATATACAGGGGTGGGCTATTGCCGGACGAGGGGGGATGCAGTGGGGTAGCGAAAATGGAGCTCCACCCCAGAGCACCCAATTTATACTGAAATATGTTGAAAGAAAATGCACGCCCAAGGTGTGGTAGTAAAAATTTTGGTAGCCCTTCACTGTTTATATACCACTTCCCAGTGCTTCATAGCCCTTTCTAAGAGGTTTACAAAGAGTAAGCATATTGCCCCCAAAAATCTGGGTCCTCATTTTCCTAACCTTGCAAGGATGGAAGGCTGAGACAACCCGGAGCCTACTGAGATTCGATCTGCCAAATCACTGGCAACCGGTGATCAGCAGAAGTAGCTTGCAGTACTGCACTTTAACCACTGCACCAATGAGGCTCTGGCCATCACACAGTTTTATTGTGCTCATACTAGTTCTCAGTCTAATAAATTTGGACATTCAAAATACATTTTAGGCAGATTCTTGGTAAGAGTTTGTTCATTTCTGTATCCTGACCAAGTATGGTCTAAGTTAAAATGCAAAGCACCTCCCAAACTTTCCTACCTTTGAAACCATAAGCAAATTCCTAAAGGTTGTACATCCAAGTGTAACAGTTTTTATGCCTCTTTACTCTTTTAATCTTTAGTAAACCTGACTGCAGACATCAACTGCAAGAGGGGGGAAATTTCTGGGAGAGAATGTTAATATTTCTTTTTTCAGAGCATGAAACAAGATTACATCACCTTCACATCTATATAGTAACTTTCCACAAGCAAAACTGCAATAAAATAACAGTTGTTCAACCAAGTGTTTAATATCTTCTCCCTCTGGAGCAATTATATCTGTCAATTATTGTGGCAATAGCAGATTCTAAAAATACTATTTTTCCATTTCTATTACATTTCCATAAAGTAAAAAACTGGATTTAGATTGTACTGAGTAGTTCTTGTAATTCATGCTTCCCCATCCCAAATCTGCTCCTTTTTTCCAGGACCCCTCACATAATGGTCAGCCCCCTTACATTTTGTCATTATATTAGTGACCATTTTTTAAAGTTGTAAAATGAGCCAGTGGATAAAGTTTGTGAATGCCCCCCCCCCAAATTTCTTCCCTAATTCAAGTATAACTTTGCTAAATCCCCATGTGCTTGGTTTAAATGTTGAAGTCCTATTTTTCACCTGTTCCCTGTACCGCAATTTGTTGCCAACACTCAGTTTTGAACACCAGGCAAAATTCAGTGTTTGGCCTTTGATACATCTAAAGCAATTCTGCAATCTCCTGTGTAAACTTATCCTGCGTAAACTTCAGCCTCTTTTGCTCCTCAAATATCTTCATTGGTTCTTCATTGCTTTTGACCTTACTGTCGATGGCTAGGGTTGTGATTCCTGGAGGACCTGCCATTGGTCTGAATCACTCTGCTCATCAACAATTGTTCTCTGCTTCATTGCTCCTTTGAGACTACCATTTTCTAGTTTAGGTTTCCAGGGATTTGGTGACAGTTTTTGCCCCTGGCAAAGCCAATAGAGGAGGAGGCTACAACTAATTCTGCATTTAAGAGCTGTCAACTTCAATCCATAAATTTTCTTCCCTGACAATAGCATGCAAGAAACCTATCTTGCACAAAAAGTCCAGTATTAAGGAATATCAATAATATAACCCACACATTTCTGCAAAATTTAAGTTTTGAAAACAATTTCTTTTAAAGTGATCTGACAATTTTTCATAATCAGCTCATCAACCTTTCCCATCTAAAACTCATTGTGTTGATATTACTGGTCATCAACCTTATTCTCGATTATACAAATCAGTTCTTCCCAGTTCACAGTTTTAATATTTCTTGGCCTAATGAATGATACACAGCCATCACCATAAAGAATCTGCATTTGGTGGTGAATTTCAATTAGAAGGGATTCTTCAGCAGTTAAAAATTCCACTGTGGCACTGCTTAATGCACACTATCTTCCATTTTACAAACAATATCAACACAAGCTTTTTAAACAGAAGCCATGTGTCATTGTAGTAAAGGCCCAATACTAGAAAACATCACAGCATGAGTATTTCTATCTCTTGGCAACTTATATGTAACACTGAATATAATATTTTTAATTCAGCCTCATATATTTATATTGCCATTAAATCCTCAGAATATGAACAATCTGATCTTAGAATCAAAGGATTTGTTTGTTCTTAAAGGTTTTATTTCTTAGCTTTTCTGATAACTGCTAAAGTTGTGTGTTATGTCCTGCGAAGCTGGGAAGTTTTCACTCCAGTCCAACCAGGGACTCAAGCAGGTGAAATCTGATTGGCTCCTGAGTTAAAGGGCTCCCTATTTAAACCCTTGCCTATAGCAGGACCTTGCTGAAGTTTTCTCACTATGACCAATAAAGAGCTGAAGTCACTAAACCGTCTCCTGCCTCTTCAATAGAGGAACCATACCAGATACTCTCTCCCTCAGAACGCTAAGATAGTCTCTGTTCCTTGCTACTTACTCGTACACATTGAGTTACTGACCTGGCATGGCCATGTGGAATGATCCCACTCTGGGCGTCCCCGTTTTACTAATCAACCTTGCTGACCCAGGACTAATCACAATGGTGGACATTGCAGCTGAGACAACAAAGATGGAAATTTCTGCATTATTTTAGACTGGGTGAGGAGGGGGTGGCTCCAAAGACTGGTAAAGCCTGACATCCAATATTTTGCAAATTGACAACATGATTTAGCGGTGAAAGGGGGCTGCCCATTGTGGGGTGATCAGGTCTTTGCTCCTCTGTTGCTATGAGAGCATATTCTAAGGGCTGTACATGAGGGACACCCAGGGGTGGTCAGGACGAAGGCACTGGCACGAAGCTATGTGTGATGGCCCAAAATGGACAAACACATAGAGGATTGGTTTGCAGAGTGTATTCTGTGACAGGAATCTAGGGCATTCCCACCAAAGTCCCTTGTGTAGGAGAAACCTGGGGGCCCTCGGTAACACATAAATTTAGATTTTATGGGACCATACCATGGGCAAACATTCCTAATAGTCATATACTCTAAATCAGTGGTTTTCAACCTAGGAGTTGAGATACCTTTGGGGGTCAAACGACCGTTTCACAGGGATCACCTAAGACCATGGGAAAAGACAAATTCCCCCTGGTGTTAGGAATTAAAGCTTCTATTCTGGCACCTTGGAACATATTTTTATAGTCCAACCAATCAAGCATTTACAGTGGGGGGGTGTTCCTCTGACCTTCCTGCCAATCAGCTTAAAACTCTGTTGGGAGAATTGGCATTAGACTTATGGTTGGGGCTCACCACAATATGAGGGACTGTGTTAAGGGCTCACATCATTAGAAAGGTTGAAAACCACTGCTCTAAATTATCAAGGTATTATAAAAATTATTTGCCACACGAGGGCTGCTGGATGTAATAGTGTCTGATAATGGGCCTCAGCTAACATCCACATCATCTGAGGACTTTTTTAGCAAGTCAAGGAATAAAACATACCTTAATAGCCTCTTTCGAGCTGAGCAGCAATGGGGTAGTAGAATGTACAGTAAGAGCCACTAAAGAAGTCTTGGGACAAATAGGCCCCAGGGATTGGCAAGCCCAAATAGACAAAATTTTAGCAACTCAATATAAAACCCCTAGCACAACCACAAAAGTCTGGCCAAGCTCCTAATGGGTAGGAAGCTGTGGGTCTGTCATGGATAGATTACACCCAAATTACCACAACATAATGGAAGATCCCAGCAGGGAGAAAATCAGAACATTCCAAATAAGTGATACAGTTTACGCAAGTTACTTCACCATAGGGCCCCTATGATAACCTGGAGAGATTGTTGTGATAACAGGCCCCAAATTGCATATAGTAGGCCTGAGGGATGGCAGAAAATGGCGGTGGCAAGTGGACTAATTACAAGACCACCAACTACTTAACAATGACTGGGAAAGAGGCCCAAATCCTAACCATATCCTTTCTACAACTATGACTAAAACCCGAGAACTGGTTCACTTATTTCTGGATCCTGAAGTGCCATATAGCGACGAGTCCAGTCCAGCTGAGGCCGATGCCTCGAACTAGATGTTTCAGCACGTTCCACAGAGGGATCCCGAGAGAGAAAACACATACTTTCCAAATCCAGCCAATGCCCCAAATGAACTGCACAGGTCATCTAGAGCAGTATAATGCCCTATGTAATGATTATATATGCAAAATTATGCAGCAAACTAAGAGAGATGTTACGTCCTAGAAGCTGGGATGTTTTCACTCCAATCTGACCAGGAACTCAAGTAGGTAAAATCTGATTGGCTGCTGAGTTAAAGGACTCTCTCTATAGCAGGGCCTTGCTGATACTTGTTTGCTATTACCAATAAAGAGCTGAAGTCACTAAACCATCTCCTGCACCTTCAGTACAGGAATTTAACAATATGTAATTGATTCTTTCTGCTTGTTTGATTTTTCAAACTATTGTAGAGCAGAGAACTGTGTAAAAGAAAAGATTCAGGGTTAAACACACCAGATTAGGGTTAATGTCTTTGTTTCATAGGTGATATATTTCAATTCTTGTTTAAATTGCCTTAGGCACCAATGTCCTCCAGTGGAGCAATGATCTTTGGGCTCAATAATGCATTTCCCACACAGGCAATGTTTCAGAAATAAGACACACAACGACTGTAATGTGCACAATTGTTCAGCATTATGTCCTGAAGGAATGCTTCACAGAAGATACTGTAACCAAGTCTTTGCTTTAAATTGTGCAGGCTGACAATTCTTTTAATTTCTTCTTGCACATCTATTGCAGGATCGGTGAGCTGTCACAACCTCAAAATTCTGTTAAAGTACATTTCTCAAACATTCCCATTATTTCATTTCCTTTTGGAATAAACCATTGCAACAGTTTTGTAATGAGAGTACAAAGCCATAAATCAAACAAGTATGGGATGAAGTAATAATAAACAACAAAATATAGTTGAATATACAGTAGTTTATACTATCTGCATGCACCAAACTTGTCCATAATTTTCCATCTCTGCTTACCATCTTTGCTTCCACCGTATCCATACCTTACTTCATCCATTGTTCTCTGCTTCACTTTTGAGGATCTCTATAAATCCCAACATTGTCTGTCTTACTCATCCAATCAACTTTTTCATATTTCTTTCATATATTTATTTTGCAATTCATTTCTCATTTTATTTGTTTGTTTGTTTGTTTGTTTGTTTGTTTCTCAAAGCATGTACAAGATAGCAGGTATTGGTATGAACATAAACAAAAGCAAAGTAGGTACCGGCAAATTTGGACAATAGGACAGTAAGACAGGGGTGGTAAGCACAATGGTGCGCTTATGCATGCCCCTTACAGACCTCTTAGGAATGGGATGAGGTTGACTGTAGACAGTCTAAGGTTAAAGTTTTTGGAATATGAGCATGAAAACCCCAAAGTCAGGAAATACATTCCATCAGGCAATGATCACTCTGTTGCTGAAGTCGTATTTTCTGCAGCTGAGTTTCGAGTGGTTTACACTGAGTTTGAATCTATGGTGTAGTTGTGTATTGTTGCAGTTGAAACTGAATTATTTATTGACAGGTAAGACATTGTGGTAGATGGTTTTATGAACTACATTTAGATCCAATTGAAAGTGATGTAGTTCTAAGCTACCTAAGCCCAAAATTTCAAGAATGGTGGAATAAGGTATTCTGTTGTGGGCAGAGGAGTGGAGGACTCTTCTCGTGAAACATTTCTGGACTCTCTCAATTGTATTAATGTACAATATGCAGTGGAGGTTCCAGACATGTGAGCTGTATTTGAGAATTGATCTAGCAAATGTTTTGTATGGTCTGGTTAGCAGTGTAATATTGCCAAAGAAGAAGCGATGCAACATTCAAGTAACAACTCTTAATGCCTTTTTGGCAATGTTGTTACAATGGGCTCTGGCACTTAGGTCAATAGATATGAGTGCTCCAAGGTCTTTGACGGAGTAAGGGTCATCTCTAAGCTTGTATTTGTTTTCGGATTCTTTTTGCCGATGTATAAGACAGAGCATTTGTTGATTGAGTTTTCAAGTTGTCAGTTGTCTGACCATTCCGATGCATGGTCAAGGTCTTTTTAAATGATATCAATGTTATCGGTAATGTTGAATAGTTTAACATGGTCGGCAAAGAGAACATAGTTGCTTGTAACATGATCACAAAGGTTGTTTATGTAAAGTATGAATAGTGTTGGTCCTAGAACGCTGCCTTGAGGAACACCACTGTTGACAGGTGTAGAGTTTGATACGGCACTCCCTATTTTAACTATTTGGTGTCTGTTGACAAGAATGCAGTTATCCAATCATGAAGGGGATTAGAGATGCCATAAGATTTTTGTTTCCGAAGTAGTTTGTTGTGTACTACTGAATCAAAAGTCCATGTAAATTGCATCTTGCATGTAAATTGCATTTACCTTGATTGAGTTGTGTAGCCCATATGATTTGCACTGTAGGAGTTGCAAGTTATAGGATCTTTTTTTTTTCTAAAACCAAATTGTTTGTTAAAGACTAGGTTGTTAGTTTCTAGGGGAGGTAACAGATTGATTTATGATTGATTCCAGGACTGCAGGTGATGCATCCATCATAAAGAGATCGGTCTGTAATTTTCAATGTTACCTGGATCTCCTTTTTTGAAGATAAAGGGTGACTGTGGCTAGTGACCATAAGTTGGGTAAGAGGCTAGTCCTGAAGGATTTTTCAAAAATTATGCTTAGAGGTTCAACTATGGCTATAAAGAACTTTTTTAAGAAAAAAAGCTCATTCATTCTTCTTGTATGATTCAAGCTGCCTACTGTACTTCTGTATTAGTCATTTACATTTGTATTAAATTATCATTCATCCAGCACTTAATCATTCTTTATCCTGTTTCTTCTTTTTTTAATCAATACATTTTAAAGTATCCCATCCCCACTGCATTCAATTTACTTTTACATTTCTCCTGTCATGCCCAACTTCCATAGAACGAAGATGTAAAATAATTTTTGCCACAAATTAAATTCTACTTACAACCTTTCTAACACAATTTGAACTTTCTTGACATTTTTCATTCTTTTTTATTTTTAAATAGCTCACATTAATATTTTACACAGTGAGACCAGTTTTACCATTTGCACCTGCCACTTTACCATTTGTATTATTCTTACTAAACATACAGTATTACTTTATTTTTTATCATGGTGGAATACTAACATTTGTAATTTTCATGACATGATGTGAGTTTTATTAATTAGCCCTTGGGACATATCAAAGTGCAAAGTTCCAGAAACAAATTATTACTAAAATTTGATAAAAACAATTTAAAAAGGAATTTGATAAAATACAATTTAAAATGAAATTGGAATGAAATACATTGACATTGAAATAAAATACAGTCTAAAATTAAATTGAATAAAATATAATACTTTAAGTAGATAAACCAAACTAGTGCATTATATAAAAAGGAATCAGAGGGAACAGAAAAACTACAATAATATACAAATCTATTTCTCCCCCCCCACTCTGTCTCTTTCTCCAATCAAGCAAAAGTAAAATAGAAAGGAACATCAGAATACAAACATTCACATCTATATATAAACACACCAGTGAATTAAAGTGAATGTGGAATTAAATCAGGTTTTTCATTATGTCGACAAATAACCATTTCAAGTCTGAGCACAAGATATTTCTTAAATCCAGGATTTTAAAACTGGAATGGTAATTTCTTTCCAATAATGCAAAAATTTCCTTTGTAAATTCAGATATTGATAAATATACAATTCTTTGTAAACCAACAAATTCCACGTTTTCAGTATATAATTGAATATTACACTAACATTTTATTATTTATTTATTTATTGTATACGTTGCCCACATTCCTTGTAGGAAACCATTCCTTTCCTCCCCTTCGCTCCCCCTTCCCTTCCCTTAACTTTCCTTTCCTTTGTCCTGTTCCATTTCTTTCCTCCTTCATCAAAAGAGAGAAAGAGAGAGATTGGAGAGAGAGAGAGAGAGAGAATGAGACTTCCTCCCCTCCCCTCCTCCTTTTCTTTTTTTTGCAAAAAGCAGAGTCATGGGAATGAGGTGGATGAGATGCTTGGGATGTGGGATGGAGACATGTGATGGGCTGGGCAGACCACCACTTCTCCGGAGCCTCACCAGCCTTGGGGTGGCAAGTTTCCTCCCCCTCTTCTTCCACTTGGAGTTAGCGGAGTCGACTAATGAGCTGTGCCTACCTGAACTTTGGCCCAAGTCGCTGCAACCATACAGGAGGAGAAACCCTGTGTTAGAACAGTGGGGAAGACCTGTTAGAGGTGAGAAGGTTTTCTCCTTCCATGGTTGTTGCAGCCAACACCCAGGGGAGCCCCTCCCTGGTATGCCCCTCCCGCCTTAGCCATGGCAAAAATTAATGTTTTGCCAGCTGGGAGGCTGGCAAAGAAGCCTCGCTTTCGTGCGTGGCTGCTTCTAACTCAGCACAATGGCAAAACATTAATTTTCACTGTGGCTAGATGAGAGAGGGTATGCCAGGAACTTTTATCAGGATGTGCTGGCCTTCAAAGACAGGGAAGTCAGCTCGGCAAATTTTGCAGCCGCATGGCTAGAAAGATTGCCGGACTGCCTACCTCTCTCCCTGCCCACCAACAAAATCCAACAGAAGTTGCAGACATGGCGGGGAAGGTGGGGAGCAGCACCTCAAGCTCCCCTTATGCCCCTCTGTTCCTTCCCACCTCGGCAGCTCTCTCTGTTCACTGCCACTTTGGCAGTACCATGTGCCAGTCAGTCGGAGAAACTCCAAACGAGCTTCAGGAGGTACTGGCTAGAGGAAGAGGGGATGGCAGCCCGGCATCCTTTGTAGCCATGCGGTTGCAAAGCTTTCCCCCTAGTGGCCAAAAGGGGCATAGGAGATGCCGAACCCCATCACCCTGTTTTGGGCCTAGCGAGCCTTCCTATATCCCCCCCAGGTGCCAAAAGGGGCACAGGGAACCCTGGAAACAAGGTTGGATTGTGACTTACTTTGCTACCAGTTTGCTTCCTCCTGCACAGCACAAAGCCTAAAAACCGGTGGCTGCTGTATGTACAGCGCCGGAACTTGGCTTCTGAACATGCTCATAAGGAGAAAAAAAAGTCATCCAAAACAAAATGGCGATGCACGCACAGTGCCAAAAACTCAGCTTCTGTGCATGCTCAGAAGAAGAATATTTTTTTAAAAAAAACATCTCAAAATTGAAAAATATTCAAAAAAATTCAGGAAAAAAATGGCGGCCCCCACACTGAGAGGGTGATGTCACCAGCAGGCTGCTACTGGTGTGCCCGCACTGGACCGGACCAGTAGGAACCTACCATTGGTCAGTGGGCTGATATGCATGCAGCTCAACTTGCATGAGTGGTGAGCCAGCACACACATATGTGCAGCTGAACTTGGCCAAGTCGAACTGCATGTGCACATGAAACGCCAGCTTACTGTTCACACAAGTTGAGCTGCATACATGTGTATGCTGACTGGACCATAATATTTAATAAAAGCTCAACATCATCATAATAAAATAATCCTTCAGTGACAGATGTTTCTTTTTCCATAACTAAATTAGAAAATCTATTAATCAAACTATTACTCTCATGGCCAATTTTAACTTCCCATAGATATTTAACTGACTTGTCTATGGAGATGTTCAGTTATCCAGGTCATGGTTGTCCCAAAGGTGCTTTTTCAGGCAATTGGATTTTCTGTGTTTTTCTTTGAGGTCATTTTGCTTCTCAGCCAAGAAGCTTTTTCAGTTCTGACTGAATAGTGGAGAATGGAAGAATATTGGAAGTCAAGCTGGAAGGAATATAAAAAAGCACCTTTCATATTTTTGAAAAAGCACCTTTGGTATTTATCTGACTTGCATTCATTCCCATGACAATAAATCCATTTCATTAGCACGTATCTTGCAAAAAAATGGTCTAAATATTTTAACATTCCTTGAGACAATTAAATATGGTGTACTGTAGATATAAAAACTACTTTTACATATTGAATTTTTAACAATTCCACCCTTAACTTCTGCTTTCAGAAAAAGAATATGTAGTGACAATCTGTAATGACAGCACTTTAACCAATTTTTATTTTTTATTTTGAAAATTATGAACAAGTGGTTTTCAAAAATTAGAATAGAAATACAGTAATACCTCGTCTTACGAACCTAATTGGTTCCAGAAGGAGGTTCATAAGGTGAAAGGTTCGTAACACGAAACAATATTTCCCGTTGGAAACAATGTAAAAGCAATTAATGCGTGCAAGGGGGGAAGAAAGTCCCAAAATGGCACTCCGCCGGGTGCCGCCGCCTGGCTGTCAACTTTTAAAACAGCCGGGGGTCTTCTCGGCCGAAACGTGGCCTCCAGGAAGGACGTCTTCGTGATGTCAAAGCTCCGCCCATGGAATTCCCTATTGGGATTCCCCACCTCCTTTCCAGCCTCCAGATCGGCTGAAAACGCCACCACCGATCACAAAAACAACGCTTCGCCGAGCGGCTCGCCCAGCTGTAACCTTCTTAAACAGCCAGGCGCTTCTCGGCGGCCTCCCGAACCCGAAAAGCTTGGGTTTGGATTAAGGTTTGGGTTCAGGAGAACGCCGAGAAGCCCCCTGGCTGTTTTAAAAGGTGACAGCCGGGCAGCGGAACCCAGCGGAGCGCCATTTTGCGATCTGCGGTGGGTTCGTAAGGCGAAAAAAGTTTGTAAGAAGAGGCAAAAAGTTTTTGAACCCCAGGTTCGTATCTTGAAGTGTTCATATCACAAGGGGTTCGTGTCATGAGGTACCACTGTATTGAGGTTTGGGGCCATAGAGAAAGAAACCTGAACAGGGTCAAAGAGTAATTTCTAAGTGCAAAACCAAATAAAATACAGCACATACTGTGTTTTACACTAAAATTCTTTGTATAATTTTGGAAAGGAAACATTTGGTTATTAATAGTTCTCCAGCAAATGAAACCTAATGCAAAACTGTGGCATAGATCAAGTCATGAAGGAAACTTTATGTTATGCACCCCATATACCGTAAGTGATGTTCTTCTCCTTTCCAGCTCTAACTACTTGTTTTTAGTCTCCTCAGAAACATCATTTCTATTACTCAGCCTGCATCTAGCCTTTAGGAAAACAGATACATTTGCTGTCAGATTGAAATAAGTCCCATTAAAACAGGAATAAATTGTAGCAATCTACTTCTATTTCTTCTAAGAAGAGAAATGACATCTTGAATTTCTTACTTGCGTAAGGAAAATGATTCACTTTCCCATTTATAATACTAAAAATCAATGCATGACAGTAATGAGGCATTCATTTCATTTAGGTTTAGATTTCTTGTTTGCTGCTTTTCAAAGTAAGACCAGTTTATAATGTTGATGGTTCTCTTAGTTACTTTTACACTTGCATTAAAATATGACTGTAAGACTTAAACTTGTTGATAAAGTTTATTCAACAGAAGCACAAAAATGGCTAAAGGAAGCTTGACAAGTAGACTAGTATTTCAGGGAAAGATGAGTCTCGTTTAAGTTTGTTTTTGTTTGTGGTCATTAATTTTTCAAACTAGCAGGATATTGATGGTAAATTGTTCCTTTTATTTGTCTGGAAATGTTGGTTGTTAATGTCCCAAAGGAATTCCCCACCGTCCAGTCAGAGCTGAAGAAGTTTCTTGGAGGAGAAGTGTTCTTCAAAAAAACCCAAGGAAGTCAAAATGCACCATTGGAACAACTACGACTACAAGAATCTTCTGAGACATTGGCTGTAATGTGCAGCACACGGATACCTAGGAAGCTGCTTTCCATCAAATCAGATCATTGGTTGCTCTAATTAACATTATTATTAAGCACCTTGTAGAATATTCCCAGTTTTTCCACACAGAAGTTCTACTGTTAATATTGGACATTAAACCTGAGACTTTTTACTTGCAAGCTACTTTTGTTACCTTGAGTACTTAATACGTGAGAATTGTGTTCTGGTGATATACATCCTCAGAATTTCTAGTGTCAGTGAGAAGTTTAGGCAGATGACAGGCAGCATCTTTATGATTGAAAGGACCTCTAAGAGAATGATTAACCAGCCATGGGGAGTTCTGGCAGTTGAAATCCACACATCTTAAGAGTTGCCAAGGTTTAGAAATGCTGCCTTAGACATCTTGCTGTGAGCCTATTGTTTGATTCCCATGGATATACTACTTGAACAGAGCATTTTAGGATGTATCAAAGAAAATTAAAGAAGTGACAGTCTTCCTTAACCATGACCCTCTTTCTTTCTCTTTCTTTCTTTCTTTCTTTCTTTCTTTCTTTCTTTCTTTCTTTCTTTCTTTCTTTCTTTCTCTCTCTCTCTCTCTTTCTCCTTTCCTCTTTCTTCCTCTCTCTCTCCTCTTTCTTTCTCTTTCTTTCTCTTTCTCTATCTCTTTCAATTTCTCTTTTTTCATTCATTCATTCATTCTCTCTCTTTTTCTCACTTTTTTTCTCTCTCTCTCCTTTTCTCTTCCTCTCTCTCGCTCTCTCTCTCCCACACAAAAATAAAAAACATATAAAAAAGAAATACTTTTTTTCTTAATCACCCTGGGTCCAAAACACATGTGATGCTTTTTTCCATACATGTTGTGCTTGGCTCTGGGCCAGCTCCTGCAATGGGGAATTTGGACATTGGTTTAGGAGAATCCTTAGGTTCCCAGAGACTTGTCTTATTGCCAGCGTCTTCTGATAGTGAAGATTCATTGCCAAGGTCAGACGCTGGGGGAGTGGAATCGGACAGAGAGGTGGATGCAGCCAGCCCATTAGGTAATGACTCCATTAGTGAGACATCAGACTCAGAGGAGGATCAGTTGATAGATGCCCGTATGCATAGGCTCACAGCTAGAAGGGACCAACTACGCAGGTATCATAGAAGATAAGGGAGAACACCTGTGGCTGAGGCAATTAGGTTAATGGGGTTGCTGATAAATTATGGGTGTTGCGGAGTGCACATGTGGGTGTTTATCCATTTGGAGAAAGACCATTGTTTGGGTTTGAACTGTTCCAGGACTTACACAGACTTTTTGGATATTTCACAGTTAAGTACATCTTGTGAACTCATTGAAGGGGGGTGGCTGTGATGCTTTCACAGTTGCCTTTATCTGCTCTGTTTGTTTTTGCTTTTCACAGCATTCCAGGACTGTTATCTGTGTGAGAGTAATTTTGGCTCTGTTTAAATTGCATGCGTACAGCACTATTTTTGGATAAATTGATTTTCTTTTTACTCTGAGACAGTGTGTGTGTTTGAATTTACATTCCTAACTCAATAGGGGGGCTCTTAGTGAAGGGCCGGGCATAACAATACATATATTTCAATTTTTTCATCCCAGGCATACCATATCATTATAGCCTCTTACAGCTGTACATATCATCATATACCAGAGAGTAAGTACAGTATGACATGAAAAAAGGTTTCTTCCTCATTTCTATAGCAAAACATAGTTGCTATATGTTGGCAGTGATATTCCAACTCCGGAAACTGCTGCACATGGACTACTGGCACTCCAACATGACATCAGGATGGCCAGGATAGGGCCAGAGCGCATATATACCTTACCTTACTTTACTTCCACCATTCTGGGATGGCAAGCAGAAGTTCTGACTCCCAGGGCTGCTGCACATGGACTGCTGATGCTTTAGCATGACACCTGGCTGGCTGGGATAGAGCCAGAGTGCATATTCGAGTCTTCGGAGAGGGGTGGCATACAAATCTAATATTATTATTATTATTATTATTATTATTATTATTATTATTATTATTATTATATTCAGCCATAGGACATCTGCTTGCAGGGTGAGCAAGCAGCAACTGGGGGACTCATTCGGGGGCGTGGCCAGCCAGCCATCATTACCAGTTCAGCAAACCACCGATGGCCACTGCTACACAAATCAGTACAAACCAGTAGCATTTCCCCTGCTTTAAAGTCTTATTAAATCTCAGAATCAGGAATCCAAACTTTCCTTCTCAATGTTTGTTCTGTTGGCTGGATTAATTATCAGGAATAAATACCCAATTAAACTCTGATTCAGAAGCAATCACAAGCAAGTCCATTTGATCAAGCAAAATTCTGTAATTCAAAAGTGAATGCAAAGGAACGTGATACTGTCTGCCTTTCTGCCTTTATCAGTGAAATTCGGGATGCCAGCCAGAATAAAGTCATAAACCTTCAATACTGATGTCTCTGCTTCGACCAATTACTCACTCAGTTCGGGGATATTTTTCAGTTCCACGCAACAGCAGGAATCAAAATCCAGGGGAATAGAAAAAGCTCTCAGCCCCCAGGCTTTGCTCTCCATTGCAAACAATGTCCCTCCTCCTTTTCCCATCAGCCTGTCTTATATACTGCCAGGGTGTGGCCAAATGTTCCAGAGAAATAGTCAATTCCAATGACCCCTTCTACAGAGATATTCCTGTCTGGATCTCATCCTCCTTATTCTTGCATCTAATTGGTGTTCCTGATCATCAAAGTCCCCATCGTCCTCTGACTCAGACAATACCTTAACTGGGGGTTCTACAGCCTCTTGTAGTCCCACAGTCTCTGACTCCTCCTCACTCTCACTGTCAGACTCAGGCAGCAAAACACTGGCCTGCGATGCCAATACTCCTCCATCTCTTGGTCCTCAAAATCTGTGACCAGCTGAGCCAGATGCGGACCACTCACAACAATGTTACCATAGATCCTAAAGCTCCATCCACATGCCTCTTTAAGGTGAAAATTTCCAAATGCGGATTCTGTCCTTAAGGCCAAAGTTTTCATCTCTAAACTGGACTAATCATGCAAGGCTTTGTTCTTTTCTATTTATATCACTATTGTTCCTACCTGCTGCTCAATCTGCATTTCCCATTGTTCCAAGCTTATTACTGACTACTAATTATATCTAAAATTACAGTTTCTTTCACAGATCTAACAAAAAAACAACAACAACAACCCAATGTTACTTGTGTAAATTGCATCAGATTTTCCTTGAATTCCTTGCTAGGTGAAAAGCTAAACATAGCTTTTAAAAAAGAACATTAAGCTTTCATATTTTTTTTAAAGAATACTATATGAGTATTGCTGAAGAAAACATTTAAAGGAAATATTAGTTCTACATTCATTTGTAAGCCAGAGACAAAAGATTGAATTATGTTTGAGGATATAAATTATCAAAAGTTACTACTGCACTCCTTGTACAGATTTTACAGCCGCAGAAAGCATACTTACTATAAAGCAAATGGCAAAAATAAAATATGCTTTATTTGTGTAAAAACAAGGGAGCACTTGGATAGTGTGATTATGGCTACCATCTTGATTGTTTTTGATCTGTTTCTGCAGACACTGTTAATAGAAGTACTAATATTTTACTGAAGGCTCTTCTATAATGTTTTAGAAGCTTTGGAGAAGACCCAGAGGTTCATAGGAAATGACAATTCTAACCTTTCAATGGGATCACATACCTGAACTGTGAGTGATTTATACCCAAATCCTTTCGGTTAGCTTTAAGATATTCCAAGCCAAGTGCTTTATTCAGTGATGATGAAGAAGAAAAGCTTGATAAGTTTATTTGTATTTGTATTTATTAGATTTGTATGCCGCCCCTCTCCGAAGACTCGGGGCAGCTAACAACAATAAAAAAGACAATGTGAACAAATCTAATATTAAAAATAATCTTAAAAACCCCAATTTAAAGAACCAACCATACATACAAGCATACCATGTATAAATTCTATAAGCCTAGGGGGGAGAGAAAATTTCAATTCCCCCATGCCTGAGGACAGAGGTGGGTTTTAAGGAGCTTGCGAAAGGCAAAGAGGGTGGGGGCAACTCTGATATCTGGGGGGAGCTGGTTCCAGAGGATCGGGGCCACCACAGAGAAGGCTCTTCTCCTGGGTCCCGCCAAATGACATTGTTTAGTCGATGGGACCTGGAGAAGGCCAACTCTGTGGGACCTAACCGGTCGCTGAGATTCGTGCCCCAGAAGGCGGTCCCGGAGATATTCTAGTCCGATGCCATGAAGGGCTTTATAGGTCATAACCAACACTTTGAGTTGTGACCGGAAATTGATCGGCAACCAATGCAGACTGCAGACTAATGCACACTAATAAATCCAAGACAGAGAAGAAGGGGCAATGGTTTCTTCCAAATTCCAATGGTTTAGATAGAACTATTTCTAATTACTTACCAAGAATAGTGAGCTTTTAGTTAATGGTTTTTCTCTAGTTCATTTCTAAACATACAGACAATATATTTCAGAAGTTTGGAAACTGGGATAGGTGGAATTCATGGAGATCTTAAAATGCTGAATGTTCAAAAATTTAACTTTAGCATTTATGAGCACCATTGTTATTTCTCATGAAATTAGTATTAAGACCTTAGAAGGAAAGATTTCAATCTCACAATATAACTTAAATTAGTGACCACAATTGGGACTTAAAACTCAGTTGTTAAGTTAAGAAGTTGCTAAATAAAAGTGTGAGGGTGCATAGGTTCTTTCTTCAGCTTTCCTTTGCAAAAGGTTGGGTTAGGATTAGGATTTACAATTTATATGGCCTCTTTAAAAGATTGGTTTTATACCTTTCTCAAAATATATCAGAATATGTTGAATTCAGTATGTCTCAATGGATAGATGCAATTTCAGTTGACATAACTCTATGGTTAAAATTTTCATGAAGGCTCCAGGGTAAGATGAATGTTATTAACATAAATATTACATCAAGATTAATGCATATTTTAAGAGGGATTCCAATGTTAATCCTTATTAGATACACTTTATACAGACAGATAAGTTAATGAGAACATTTTAATGGCAGGTTAAAGCCACTCAAATATCCTTGGTCAAACTGATGTTACCTTATGATGATGGCAGTTTTAACCTTACTAGATTTTCAATTATATATTTGGCCTTTTCTTTTCGCATCTATGGTTTTTGGGGAATGAGACTTACTCTCTTTGTGGGGAGCAGTATGAGTAATATAACACTTTGAAATCATTGCAAGTTTTAGGATATATTAAGCAGGGATCTTTGTTTCCAATTTTGAAAGCTGCCAGGCACATTTGGTTATATGTGAATTGCTTGAGAAATTGATGTTGTATAATAGCAGAAATAGCAGAAAGAAATGGCTGAGCAAAGGATCCATCGTCATTGGAATCAATGATTTCTCATGGTTGTTTTCAAGACTTTTTGATATTAAATTTTGAATATGACCTATATAGATTGGCTTGGCAATGTATGCTCAGATAACTGAAACATATAATAATAATAATAATAATAATAATAATAATAATAATAATAATAATAATAATAACCACACATAAATCTTACTAGCCAAAAAGGGGATACATCAATTACCCCATGCCTGGCGACATAGATAGGTCTTCAGAGACTTGCGGAAGGCAAGGAGGGTGGGGGCAGTTTGAATCTCCAGAGCAGTGGTCTCCAAACTCGTCCACTTTAAGACTTGGGGACTTCAACTCCCAGAATTCCCCAGGCAGCAAAGCTGGCTGAGGAATTCTGGGAGTTGAAGTCCCCAAGTCTTAAAGTGGGTGAGTTTGGAGACCTCTGCTCCAGAGGGAGTTGATTCCAGAGGGTCGGGGCCGCCATAGAGAAGGCTTTTCCCCTGGGTCCCGCCAGATGACATTGTTTAGTCGACAGGACCTAGAGAAGGCCAACCAATAGCAGGGGGGAGAGGACCAACCCCTGAGGAACCCCACAAGGGAGAAACCTAGAGGTCGACTTTTGACCACCCCCCCCTAACACTGACTGCAACTGGCTGGAGAGGTAGGAGGAGAACCACTGTAAAACAGTGCCTCCCACTCCCGACCCCTCCAACCGGTGTGGAAGGATACCATAGTCGATGGTATTGAAAGCCGCTGAGAGGTCAAGAAGCACCAGGATAGAGGATAAACCCCTATCCTGGGCCCGCCGGAGATCATCCATTAGCGCGATTGACTTATGGGGGTGGAGGGTGGGAAGAACTGATCTAGTAAAATGTCTCCTGCTTGCTAAAGAGCACTATCCTATTGCAAAGAAGCACAAATATAGGAACAACTTATGCAGCTTGGTAAAACAGAAATGAAATCTCAAGGAACAGTTGTAAAAACAGGGAAGTCAACCCACAACCTGCAAATGCTTGCTGGATTAAGGCTATTAATAAAAAAGGGAAATCAGGTTGCTAGGAAATGGAATTTAGTTGCTACGAGGCTGCTCTGGCTCATATAAACAGGATCACTATATAAGCTTCTGCCTTCCACCTCATTATTGGATAGAATCTTGAATTCTCCTCAGCACAGTTCCAATGAACTTTGACTCAAAGCAGTATGATTGTGTATTTGCTGAATTAGTGAGTGACTGTCACCCTTTGGCAAAAATAGCCCTTGCATGCTTTAACTAACCCTTCACAAAGGAAAGCTGGAGTAAGGCTGTGCATTGTCTCTTTAGCTTCCCAGGCTAGAGGCAAGCCACAAACCTTTGACCAGTAGTTCAGATTGTAAAGGAGGTAGAATATAGTAAGCACATGCTTACCCACTGGCTGCAAAAGTATATGAATGATTTAAACCAGTGTTTCCCAACCTTGGCAACTTGAAGATATTTGGACTTCAACTCCCAGAATTCCCCAGCCAGCATTCACTGGCTGGGGAATTCTGGGAGTTGAAGTCCAAATATCTTCCAGTTGCCAAGGTTGGGAAACACTGGTTTAAACTGGCTGGGATAGTGAGGAAAATGGAGTATTCAGCTCAGGGTGGAAGGTTGCCATGTTCTTTGAGTAGATCCTCTGATTCCAAGGTTCTGAATAACCATGTACAAGCTTTAAACCATGCTTTTTTAAAAGGGTGGATATTGATTTTCTATTTTTAGAAACAGAAACGTAGAAGATTGACGGCAGAAAAAGACCTCATCGTCCATCTAGTCTGCCCTTATACTATTCCCTGTATTTTATCTTAGGATGGATATATGTTTATCCCAGGCATGTTTAAATTCAGTTACTGTGGATTTACCAACCACATCTGCTGGAAGTTTGTTCCAAGTATCTACTACTCTTTCAGTAAAATAATATTTTCTCACATTGCCTCTGACCTTTTCCCCAACTAACCTCAGATTGTGCCTCCTTGTTCTTGTGTTCTTGTGCCCCCTTGGGCTTTGTGTGTGTGCGTGTGTCACACTGTGGGTTGACAGCCTCCAAAGACATTCAGAAACATCCTGTAGTTAAATGGTTAACTCTTGTTTGTTAATGTAGCTCCTCCCTTTCTACCATGTTTCCCCAAAAGTAAGACAGTGTCTTACTTTCTTTTTACCCCCAAAAGCCCCACTACGTCTTACTTTCGGGGTATGTCTTACATTTCGCCCCCCGCCTCTCCCGGTGTCCACAGTTCCCACTGTCGCCTCAGACGACTTCGGAGACCCGACTCCTTCGCGAGACAGGCGTCCACCCACCCCCAGCCCCGTACCGCTTTACGGGCCGGACGATTGGGGGGGCTGGGGGGGGCACGAGGCAAAGGAAGTGAAGGGAACTATGGGCGCCGGGAAGGCACGGAGCCAGGTGCGAGCATCACATCGCGCGTGTCCTTTCAGACCCCCCCCGCCGTTTCACGCCTCCACTCACCAAATTGACAGGGTGAAGGTAGCCGTTCTCGTACTTGTCGCTTGCCAGGATCTGCCTCAGGTGGGCAATGTAGCTAGAAGCCAGGTGGAGCGTGTCGAGCTTGGAGAGCTTGGTGTCCGGCGGCACCCAGGGCAGGGTGGTCTTGAGGCGGGAGAAGGCTTTGCTCAGCACTCGCCTTGCCCGCCGCCTTGCCCGCCGCTGCGCCCCGGCCTTTGCCTGGGGAGCCCCGCTCGCCAGCCGAGCCTTGTGCGGGGCTGTGGCGTGGAGCGGCCGGCGAGCGGCAGCGGTCCATTTTCAGGCTGCCCAGGATCTCCGCCTTAGGGAGGTCTTCGGCATCGCTCAGCAAGCCCTTGAACATGGCCTCGGGACGGCGGTGGCAGGGAAAGGGAGTCGTCCCGCCGCCCGGGGACCCCCGCTAAGCCTTCTGCGCCTGACTCGGTGATGCAAGAGGGAAGAAGGAGAAGCGCAAGTGGATGCGGAGCACCCGGGAGGCATTTATCCGCCCGGGAGGCATTTATCCGTCCCTCGCTTTGATGGCGCTGGTCCGCCCGCTAGGCTCGCTTCGGACCAGCGCCGTCAAAGCAAAGGATGGATAAATGCCTCCCGGGCGCTCCGCATCCACTTGCGCTTCTCCTTCTTCCCTCTCGCCGAGTCAGGCGCAGAAGGCTTAGCGGGGACCAGCGCCGTCCTTCGCTTTGCGAAGCCGGGGAAGAGGCAGTGGCGCCGCGGCGAGGCGAAGGACGGCGCTGGTCCAAAGCGAGCTGAGCAGAGGGGAGCGCCGTCCTTTGCCTCGCTGCCACCGCCTCTTCCCCGGCTTGGCAAAGCGAAGGACGGCGCTGGTCCGAAACGCCACAACCCCTTCAGCGGAAGATGGAGAATTCTCGCTCGCAGGAAAAACAATCCAGGCTCACCAACCCGGAAATGCGAGGCGAAGGAGGGCGCTGGTCCGAAGTTGTAGAACTTCCGTTTTTCCGAGTGACCCCGCATTTCCGGGTTGGCGAGCCTGGATTGTTTTTCCTGCGAGCGAGAATTCTCCATCTTCCGCTGAAGGGGTTGTGGTGTTTCGGACCAGCGCTGTCCTTCGCTTTGCCAAGCCTGGGAAGAGGCGGTGGCGGCGAGGCGAAGGACGGTGCTCCCCTCCGCTCGGCTCGCTTCGGACCAGCGCCGTCCTTCGCCTCGCCGCGGCGCCACTGCCTCTTCCCCGGCTTGGCAAAGTGAAGGACGCCGCTGGTCCGAAACGAGCCGAGCGGGCGGCGGCTTGCAGCGAAGGTGCTCGTCCCAGCAACCGACCCGCTTCCCCAACACGCATCTGGAGGGGAGGAGCCGCTCTGCGCAGTTGGGCAGCCCCACCTGCCTGCCAGAAAGGAGGCGGGCGAAGGAGGGCACAGCTCCGGCCAGCCGCTCGGCTCGCTTCGGACCAGCGCCGTCCTTCGCTTTGCCAAGCCGGAGAAGAGGCGGTGGCGCCGCGCGAGGCGAAGGACAGCGCTGGTCCAAAGCGAGCCGAGCGGGCGGCGGCTTGCAGCGAAGGCGCTCGTCCCAGCAACCGACCTGCACCGAGGGAAATCCTTTGTGCCTTGCCGCCGAGCTCTCCCACCTGCTCAGCGTCCACAAGCCTCTCCCTGCCACCGCGCTGCCGAGGGAACCGCCGCCAGGGCTGCTGCCGCACTGCCGAGCAGATCAGCTGCTGGGCGGCCGAAGAAACCTTCCCTGGGTCTTCCCAACGTCATCGGGTTCCCCCCCCAGCAATACCCTCGTGTTTCCCCGAAAGTAAGACATATGTCTTACTTTCGGGGTACGGCTTATATTAGCCGACCCCCCTGAAACCCCCCATACGTCTTACAATTGGGGGTGTCTTACTATCGGGGAAACACGGTATGATGTAACCCTGCTTTCCTCACTTCCTTTCTTACACAGGAAGAGAAGCTAGCAGACATTCTTCTTTCCTTAGTCTTTAAGATGTAAGGACATGCTTTCTGCCTCTCCAGGCATTATAATCATTTTTTACTTTTATAATAAAGTTAACTTTGTTACGAAGGTCTCCTTGTGGGTCAAATCCATCGACCTCCGTGGTAGTCTCATTTCAGCTCACGCGGGCTGATTCTCTCATTGAGTCCCTCCCATGACAGTGTGTATGTGTGTGTGTGTGCTAGAATTGTAAGAAATTTGAAAGTTATTTTTTAATCCACACAATCTGGTCTGGTGAAATTATGTTGGGCTCTGCATGCCACTTCCGACTGGCATGCATGCCATAGGTTCCCCATAACTGATATATATGTTCCTGTTGAGCATGCCAGAACATGACAGTGCTAGTCACGGAGCATTTCCCATGTAAATCAAAACAAAAATGTTTCTTGCAGAAACCAGTATGTGCACCGCTGGTGTGATGTTCCTGGTGTAACAGCTTGTGTTGTTCTTATTAAAGGTATAACAGCACCAAGCATTGTGTTGGGGCTGTGAAGTAGAAACTAATTATCTCTTAACAATTCTGCCTGCCTATTTCTCGCATGGACAGTCAGCATATTCAGCAGGGCTGCCTTCAGAGCCAAGTTCAGGCTTAAGGAACTTCAATTGGCCCAGGGATGTTTTGTTATAGGCTATATAAATAAAGATAGAAAAAAAACAGGAGCACTTCCACATTTTATATTGCTGCATCTGCATTTTAGAGTTAATTATTTGGTAGATAACATCTAGGTAAAGAGACTGGAAAATATAAACTTCAGCTAACCAAATGAGTAAGCAATTGCTTCTTACTTGGAACTTATGAAACTGTCAGTCTGGTTTATTTTTATTTCTCATTTTTCTGATCGAGAATTCATTTTGTCCTATTTCCTTACGACTGAAAAAAAAATCTGCATTTACATTCATATGCATTTTCACACACATTTCTCTTAATAGTCATGTCTGAATAAATTTCATGAGCTATTTTACGCTATTATAATATATGTTATACTTTTATATACATATATATTCTATCCCTGTGGTATGAAATTTTATGGAGAAAAACCTGTGTAGTTGAAATACTGTATTATAAATGACTCTTTTTGCATTTTGATTTTACAAATTATAATGCTGCATGTTAATTTAAAAATGTAAATGGAATAGAATTCACCCCCTCCTGAAATGTAGTTTAGTAAAATAAGTGTATATCTATTTTATTGCTAACTGATATAAAAGCACATTGCAGAAGAGACGGAGTAACGACACGGACACCAGAGCTGGATTTAAACTTGGGTCATTTTTATTAAAATAAATTTGCATAATTTATTAATTAAATTAGCATGAATTAGCATAAATTTGCATAAATCAACATATTCAACTATGACCCGGAAACAGTGGACCTGCAGGGTCAAACAAACACTTCCGGGGCGGAAATGACGTAAAAGGTCAACATTCCTGGGCAACTAAGGGCGTAGCTCGATGCTGGTCCAGGTGAGGGACCTCTCCCTCACCTGAGACCCTGCCATGCACTCGCATGAGGGGGGTCCTGCCGGCTCACCCCTACCCTGGGACTTCAATAGCGGGACCCAAAGACAGGTTCCCCCCAAGTGCGCAGGTAGCACCCCACCATGAGCTTGGAGAGAACCTGTCAATCATCCCCAAAGATGCCCAAGGGAGAACGCGCAGTTGCTGAACCACCACCCAGATTTCCGCCCCTAACCTGCCACGGAGCGGGGGTCAGATCTCTATCTTGGCCCCCCGACTCCCCCCTCTAACTGCGCCAGCTCACGCAGAGACACTGCAGGTCCTGTAAGAAAGTGGTGTTCCTCAGTTCTGACAGAGGAAGACCAGCAGCCAGGTAAAGCCACAGCTGATCTATGGTGATGCGGGGATGGGCCACAACCACCCCGCCTAACCCTCTGACTACCGTACCCAGGGCCTTAACTCCCCGCCTAACCCGGTGAAGGGCCCTAAGGGAAATGGCGTCCCACCAAGCGATCCCCGTGAGGATCTCAACCACCCCCCTGCGTGGAGGGCCACACAGTGCGAAGCCACCGCAGGCTACGTGAGCCTGGCAGATCTGAAGTAGACCCCCAGGCCCACACAGGTCCTTGCCACCGAGGTGCAAGACCCACTACCTGGGCGCCGCAAGAGGATGCAGCCCTCCCAGTACCATCTGGGTGCAGCAATGGAATGCCGCCCTCCCAGCACCAACTGGGCGCAGCAATGGGATGCCGCCCTCCCAGCACACATCCAGGCAGAGCAACGGGATGCCGCCCCCGGCACTAACTGGGCGCAGCAATGGGATGCTGCCCTCCCAGCACCGACTGGGCGCAGCAATGGGATACCGCCCTCCCAGCACACATCCAGGCACAGCAATGGGATGCCGCCCCCGGCACTAACTGGGCGCAGCAATGGGATGCTGCCCTCCCAGCACCAACTGGGCGCAGCAATGGAATGCCGCCCTCCCAGCACACATCCAGGCGCAGCAATGGGATGCCGACCCCCGGCACCGACTGGGCGCAGCAATGGGATGCCGCCCTCCCAGCACCAACTGGGCGCAGCAATGGGATGCCGCCCTCCCAGCACACCTCTGAGCGCAACGATGGGATGCCGCCCCTGGCCACCGACTGGGCGCAGCAATGAAATGCCGCCCTCCCAGCCCAACTGGGGGCAGCAATGGGATGCCGCCCCCCGACACCACCTGGGCGCAGCAATGGGATGCCGCCCTCCCAGGACCACTGGGCGCAACAATGGGATGTCGCCCTCCCAGCACCTCCTGGGCGCAGCAATGGGATGCCGCCCTCCCAGGACCACCTGGGCGCAGCAATGGGATGCCGCCCTCCCAGCACTACGGTAGAAACGCCCGTCCCACCGCACACCCCGTCTCCCCCGCCAGACAACCAGGACCCAGCTGCCACAACGGCAGGGTCCCCACCCCCGATGGTAACTTGTTGCTGAGTGGTCTCGGAGCGCTCATGACCCCAAGCAACACCGTCGGACGCGTCCTGGCGGGGTTGAATAGAAGGGGACCAAAGGAAGAACCTGGCCTAAGATCTTACCCGGACCCTCAACAGGCCGTTCGTACCCTAAAACAGGCCGTTGACCGCCGGCGGGCGACTTCCCGAATCCTCCGTATCGAGAACGCCGTTACCGCACTAGTGGCAGCGCCTCTCGAGAACGAGCGTTCCCTGATGGCGGGATCCATACTTGGCCTGGCCAAACCCTACATACTAGCACCCACCTAACGGAAGTAATGAGATGGAAGGCACCAAATTGACCCGGCGGCCCGCGATGCGGCCCCGGCCCAACTTTCCCGCACTGTCACCATGCGGAAGGCACCATAACCAATAACCCCGTCCCCGCCTTAAACAAGGCGAAGCCGGCCAACCTAGACCTAATAGTCCTAACCGAAAGGCCACGCTGCCTAAGCTGGACACAAATATGGCCAGGTACACAACTGGGGCAGGCCAGCTATAGGGGTAACCCGTATACTGCCTGCAATCCCAAACAGTTCACCTGCCCGCTGCTAAGCCCCCCAGAGTGCCAAACACTCCCAAGAGTGCCGTAGCCCAGCAAGCCACTACTCTTTACTGCCCAGGAGCCCCCCGGCCCCACGGTGGACAGGAAAAAACCCCCGGCGACATACGTGCCCGCAGGGCCAGGGTCCGAAACCGGGACAACTGACCAGGGGACAAGGCGTCAGCAACCCCGTTATCCAACCCGGGGACATGCCTGCTAAAAACAATGTGGTCGGGGACAAGGACCTGTGCCCCCCCAAAAAATTGGCGGACAAGCCGCATGACCCTGTCCCTCTTGGAGGACCGGGCGTTCACAACGTGGACAACCACTAGGCTGTCACACCAAAATGCACAGTCTTGCCCCCAAACTGCTCACCCCAAAGCTCTAGGGCCACTATCAAGGGGGAGAGCTACCAAAAGGGGCAAATCCTTAACCAAAGAAGAGGCCCCCATCCAGGAGGCCACGCAGACCAGCACCACTGGTCACCCAACACAACCCAAAGTCACGAGTACATGCAGTATCAGAACACAACTGCAAATCAGCTTCCAAAAGAAGCTCTTGCCTCCAAAAAGACAACCCATTAAAACGTTCTAAGAACTCCGTCACACGCAGAGGTCAGCCCTGACCCCTGCACATAAGCGGGTACGATGATGGGGCAAACGGAGCCCCCCCCATCGCAGTATATACCTCCTAGCAAAACCCTGCCCGGCACCACGACCCGGCGGGCAAAATTAAGTATCCCAGCCAGGTCCCGGAGCTGCCGAAGAGTGACCTTCCTGTAGCCCCCAGAAC
Organism: Erythrolamprus reginae; assembly: GCF_031021105.1. Lineage (NCBI taxonomy): Eukaryota > Metazoa > Chordata > Lepidosauria > Squamata > Dipsadidae > Erythrolamprus > Erythrolamprus reginae. The sequence continues at coordinate 64,196,600 of NC_091950.1, forward strand.
CGTACCAAGGGGATCCCTTATTTGGCGTCAACTTGTCCAGGGGCAAACTAGAAGATTGCACCTCTGAGTCCAATTCAATACCGAGGAAGGTAATCCCGGTGGCGGGGCCCTCGGTCCCCGCAGGGGCTAAAGGCACCCCCGACAGAGCCAAAGGGCTTCGAAGACCCGCAGCAGAGCAAAGCAGTGCTCTGCCCGCGCAGTCCCCGCCACCAAGAAACCCTCAAGGTAGTGAACGCCGAGCCCAGACCGCTGCGCCTCCTGAGTGCCCACTCCAATAAGGTGCTCGAGCTCGCCCAAAAGAGAGCATGAGACGGAGCCACCCGTGGGTAAAACCCCGACCACATAAAAACACCTATGAAATGGAAGCCCAAAAGCTCGAAGCCGTCCGGGTGCATGGGGAAGAGCCGGGATGTTGACTTAATGTCGCATTTATCCATAAGGGCTCCAACCCCACACTGCCTTACCATGGCCACGACCGCATCAAAGGATGCGAGCCGGACTAAATAAAGTTCGTCAGGAACGAAATCCTTCACTGACTCCCTTTTAAGAAAAGACAAGTGGTGAATCAACCTAAATTCATCACCCACCTTTCAGGGGACCCCCCTAATGGGGAGACCCCAAGATTCGGGAAGGGCGGCTCCGGGAAGGGCCCAAGGCCCCTCCCCATGGCCACCTCTTATGCTATTCCGGACCGAACAATGCCGTCATGCCCCACAACCAACCTGAGGTTGTGGAACCCAAAGGCTTGCTCGAACCCCCCATGTAAGGGATCCTGAATCCCTTGGAGAAACCTAGCAAGAGAGCGGCCGCTCTCGAGCGAGGGTGGTCGTCCCTCAACCAACCCCAATGTTGTTGTTGTTGTTGTTTTGTAAATTAATTGGGCAGGGCCCAGCTTTCCCCCCAGTAGGTGGGGTTTGTACCCTGGACCCCCTCCCCTCCTAACCGTCCCCTTTTAGGGGCAGGGGCACATTGAAGCGGCATGGGAGCCCCGCCTTCCCACACGCATGGCTGTATATACAAAAGGGGGGAAACAAGCCCCTCTGCAGCAAACCCATGACATGCAGTGAACGGGTCCCACACTGTGGTGGCCCCCATGTCCAATCTCCCTGGCCCCGATGGGTAAGCCGTCAAAAGGGACGAAGGCCCTCCGGCCTGGGTTGGCGGGGTCAAACCCCCCGCCCCCGACACACCAGGCCCTGGCAAAAGCAGCCCCAGGGGCCTGTGTTCCTGCACTAGGAGCCGGGGGGGGGGGGGAAACCTGGGTACAGGTGTCCCCCCCCCCGAAACAAAAACCCCAAGAAACTGGGACCGAGTGGCAACAATATTTAAATAATTAAGTTAGACCATAACTGTACTGAAGTTTGTCCATGATTTTACTGAAATAGTAAAGGCTTGGAACAAACTTCCAGCAGACCCGGTAGATGAATCCACAGCAACAGAATTCAAACATGCCTGGGATAAACATATATCCATCCCAAGATAAAATACAGAACAGAACAAGGGCAGACCAGAGGGACCAATGGGTCTATTCTTGCCGTTATATGTCCATGGTTCCATATAAATATATGAAATAATTGCAACCATCATCAGTCGCATTATTATTATTATAATCTTGTGTACCCGTGGTTCTTATTTTACACATGAGGAACCGGGGCCACCCGGGCCCCAAGAGGGCAGCAAAAGGCCTCTGCCCAAACAGGCAGCGCAGCAGCAGGAAGCTGCCACCACGGGCCCAACTGTCCTCCGTTTTTATTTATTTTATGTTTATTTATTTTTATTGTTTTTCGGGGGCCACGAAACGGGAGGGGCCGCACACGCGAGCCCTCCGCCCGAGCCCCCCACGTCCCCAAGGGGGCTACCAGAACGATCCCCCCCCAGAAATAGGGGGGGGGCAACAGCCAAACAGCACAAGGCCCGGCCTTCCCGCCGGACCCGAAGCCCCCAAACCATTCCCCCGAGCCTCCGATGAGGCTCTCAAAATGGCGACCGCAACACGCGGCCGCCTTTTAGCGGGGTGGGGGTGGGAGGCCTCACGCGGGACTCCTCCGAAAGCCCGTTGCTGCCCAAGAGCTCCTATTGAAGATGGGCAGACCGCCAGCCTCGGATGGGCCGAAGCCTGCTGCCCGCGACGAGCAGGCCACCTCAAGACTCCAACGAGGCCTCCAAAGCGACGGCCGCCGCCACGCGGCCGCCGAAAGGCTCCAAGAGCAGACAGCCAAGTGTCTGCTCCTTTGACTGGGTCCGGGCGAACAGGCTTGGCCCAGGGCCTGCAGCCCTTAAATAGGGCCAGCAAGCCCCGCCCGGTCCCCACGTCATTCCAGGCCACGTGGGCCTGGCTTTCCCGGCCGAAATCTCGTCTCGCGAGATTTCGGCCGAAAACAAAATGGCGGCCGCCATAGCAGAGTCCGGTGTCTGCCCAGCCCTTCTGCAAAAGCGCCGTGGCCGGTAAGTCGAGCCGGCGATATTTCTAGAGAAAGTAAGACGTAGGAGATGTTTCATTTCACAGCATTCCCGAATAGAAAATATATAACACTTCTTGGTTTGTTGGATATATTTCAATTTTTGAGTCAATAAAAATAATGTATCAAACTTGTATATCACCCAGGTCTCAATGATGTTCAATAAAATCAATTTTTAAAAAAGAGAGAACGGATGCCAAGTATGATGAAGTAAGGGAGCTCAGTTTCTCTCCTCAAAGAACCTACTGGTAGTGAAAAATCAGATCTTCACTACTCTTCTAAATAAATCTGAGTGGGGTCCATTTGAATATTGGGGGAAATCTCATTCTTGAGAACAGGTGCTGCTACAGAGAAGATACAATTCCAGAGTCCCAGTAGATGATATTGTTTAATCGAAGGAACCTGGATTGTGTTAAACCTTCAGAATCAAATTGAAGACAGGTAGTCCCACAAGTAACCAGATCTTATAATTGAGCCATGAATTATGGTCATCAGTCATTATAGTCAGAAATAAAAATTAAAACAAGCAAGAAAATGGTTATAGAACATCTATCTGATCTTGATTAATATAAATCATTAGGACCTGATGGATTATACCCTAGAGTTCTGAAGGAGCTGGTAAATGTTATACTTCATTTCTGGATGACTCTTGGTTTGTTAAAGAACAAAAAAAAAAGATATAGAGGGTTGGATATTTTGTTTTACAAATTAAGAAAGTTGACTAAAATTGAGGATCATCTGAGATTTTCATAGTATGATAATAGTTTATGCCTCTTAAAGGAAATATGTGAATTACTCACAATAGTTACAAGCAAAAGAAGAGGTAAATGCTTTTGCCAGATCTCATAGTTTGGAAGCATATCAAACTTTTAGATCAATTAACCTGGATTTTGATCAATTTCATGCATCAGATGCTGAGTGCTCACATATGCTGACAAGTACTGTATATTGGGAACAAAAACAAAATGTGGGAAATTATTGACTTCTTGTGCAAATAGTTGAAAGAAATTAGTAAAATATAGTCAAGAAACAACTCAACAAAGATATTTCAGAGCAAATTAGCTCTCAATTTTTGAGATTGATCTGGTCAGGAAATGCATAATTATTTAAAAACGAGACATTGCTAAATAAAGTAAAAGTTCTTTGAACTTCGGTTGCTCCATTCTGAATTCAATTTTACTATCAGTGTTACTGGAAATCTAGGCATTTAATGACATTATGTAATCTGGAAAAATAAATGTTACTTGTAAAATATATAAAATAATTATAGACTGATATAAGAAATTAAAGGTGAGAATATACTGCTAATAATATATCCAGGACTCTATGAAACAGAAATCCTGCCAGCTTCATACATTGAAAGTTATAGAACAGTTATTTTCCAACGTGGCAAAGATTCAATAAAGTAGCCTACTTATCACCCATTAGCTTTGTTAAATGTGAATGCTAAAATTTTAATAGCTACTTTGTAAGAAAATTACAAAGATATTACCTTCAATAATTCATCGGTCACAATTGGTTTCCATGAAACACTGTCAGATAACTTTAGACATTTAATGAATATATTAGGTTTCTATCCTGATATATACAATACAATTGTTTGTGGCATCGTAAAGTGTAGATGAAGCCTTTCTTAGGTTAGAAACCAAATTTCTGCAACAAGTGATAAAATAGTTTGGGTTTCTTGCAGAATATATTTATTGGAGAGAAAAAATGTGTAACTAAAAATGGGATTATTATTCTTGCAATAAAAATACATAAAATGCCCTTCATCTCTTAATATTTAACTTAGTGCTGGAACCTGGATATACAGAATCTGGTAAATTGGATATAACTCAAATTAGGGTACCAACTAAAAACACAGTACTATTGAATCTGAAAATGGACAGACCTGAAATGTAATGAAAGTCGCTACTGTATCAAACATTTGGATAATTTTCCTTGATAATGATGATCAAAAAAATTTGTCTTAATTAATTAAAACTGTACAATGGGATGGAAAATATTCCAGATAGATAATGAACTGGAATATCTAATATTATACTTATTGGCAATAAAGTTCCTGAGGATCAAAATAAAAATCTGTCAAATGCTGAAGGCTAGAATTCCTAGGAATATGTTCTACATAATGAATAGAAATATTTTATATTTATATAAACAAAAATAAATATGCCTAAATTAGAGAAAGGGTGGGGAAGGAGGTGGGGAGAGGGAGAGGGATAAACAGAATGAATGCCAGTGCTAATTCCCATAGTACTTTACAGCACTGTCTGGGTGGTTGGCAAGGTAGAAGCATTATTTGTGTAATGTCCCAACAGTTTGGGTTTTGCTTTTACCAACCTCTGAATGATGGAAGGCTGAGTCAACCTTGAGCTTCATCAGGATCAAATGCCAGTTTGCCTCCAATATTGCACTTTAACCATTGCAACACCAAGAATAATAATTCAATGTGGCATTGCTAGCCTTACATACTATTACAGGAGCAGTCAAAAAACGTTTTCAAGCTTATGGGGTCCCCAAATGATATTTTAAAAAGACTGACTATTTTTACAGTGGAGGTGTAATACATTTTAAGAAAGCCTAATATACATATCTGGCTATTCTTTATAAGCTAGATATTATTAGGTTGAATTGTATTGTTGAAAGAAAACTAAAATTCAAAGACATCAATTCGCTACTAAATGCTATTCTTAGAAAATGGGATTTATCAGTGTATGAACATTGAATAAATTGTGCATAGATCAGTAATGGTTTTCACTTACCTTTTGCTACCAGTTCAGAGATATACGTTTACCACTTTTGTGCCTGTGTAGAGCGTCCGTGATGATATTCTGGAAGGGTGGGCGGAGCCTCCGGCCACCACTGCTATCAGTATGCCTGAACCAGGGCAAACCGGTAGAAACCCACCACTGGTCTAGATTGTTGTAAATAATGGGATAATGTATCTCTAGAACAGTGTTCCTCAACCTTGGCTACTGGAAGATGTGTGGACTTCAACTCCCAGAACTCTCCAGCCAGTTGAGTTGAAGTCCACACATCTTCCAGCAGCCAAGGTTGAGAAACACTGCTCTAGAAAGTTCTTGTGTATCACAGCCTAAATGTTGATTCCATGAAACTTGACACTCTCTACTTTTGAATTAACTTTCTCTTGGTTGAAAGATAATATCAGGCAACACAATTCCATATATTTCATGTTTAACTCAGTATTTCAAATTTGACTTATAACGGTGTGTGTGGGTGTAATTAAGGCTGTCATATTAAAAGCAAAGTGGTGAAACCAAAGTTCTGGGATTTGATTTGTTTCTTGCTTTTCTTATTTTCTTTATTTTTCTTTTTTTTTCCTAGTTAATTTTCCTTAGGTTTCTCCTTTCATGCATCTCCTTTAATAATGTTATAGTTTATTACATAATACCAATGTACTGACTTATAAACTCAATAAAAACAACTTCAAAAAGTATGTACATGATGTGCATCTTTATTTTTCCTTTTCTGAAATCTCAGCACTGTGTAACTGGAAGAATATTTGTCTCTCAAGGCTGCAGGGGACTGAGTCAAGAAGTATATTCTGTATCTAAATGCTGATAAAAGAGAGTAGCTACTGATTCTGGAGGGCCATACTTTGGGATCTGGGAGATTATGTCTGATCTGGATTGATTGATTGATTGATTGATTGTGTGTGTGTGTGTGTGAGAGAGAGAGAGAGAGAGAGAGAGAATGAGAATGAGAGCTGCTTCTTCATAAGGATTTGAACTGGCATTTTAAAAAACCTCTTTTTTAGATACTTGCTAGAGAGTAAATCATTAAACTCAATAGGTTTATTCCTGAGAAAGATTCAATTTTACAGCACTAAGGATATCAAAGGTCTACAGTTTAAGTGCATCCAATTGCTTCTTGCTGACATCTCCTTTCCACATGCTGACTAGCTTATGTATCACATATCTGAATGCTTTTCTTGGAAGAATGAAAATAATCCCTGGTAAAACTTTCATTATTTTATTCATAATGCACATACGATGAATAGTAAATGGGTAGACAAAAACTGTAATAAAACTTGATGCAATAAATTTGGTGTGTGTGTGTGGTGAGTCATATTTAATAAAGAATAGAGTGACAAAGATCCAGGGGAGAAAAACAGACTGTATGAGGCTGCCTTTCAGAGTCTCTGCAGGTTGCAGAGGTGAAGCCAAGAGATGTTGACCTGAAGAACAGCAGATACAATAAGAAGAAAGTACTATTAACATCAGTGTCAGCTTGCAGTGTGCTTTGGGTTTTTTTGAAGAAGAAAAGATGGAAATTTCAGATCACCATAATGCATTTATCTGTTGGCAGCAGAAATGCTTATGACATTTTAAAGATTGAAAGATTGAAAAGACATCATTTAATCTATGAGAGATATGGGGGGTGGGAGGTAATCAGACTGCATGCATTACTTAGGCTTTAACCAAGGCAAGGTTGTGTGTTCCATGCCCAGAAACTGTTTTATAAATGATTAAGCTCATTCAAGTTGATATTTTTTCCCATTTCATTTCTGTCTCACTGTACTGTTTACCTATCGAACCAGAAAAGTTTATTTATAATCCTATTTCAGGATAACACTCTTCTAATGAACCAATGCAGTTCATATCTGCAGTAGGGCAGAATGAATGTGTTATCCTTTGATATGTAGCTAGTTATTTTGCTGATTTCCCCCCTTCTCCTTCTGCAGAAACTTAATATAGTTGCAGCAGAATCCCCTACCATCACAAAACCAGTTATTTAGCAATAGTCTCTTCTAACAGCAGAATAACAGTAGTCAAAATACACTTGACATTGTGAGAGACTGCCCACAAATAATGGTTCTATACACCAGGGGTCTCCAATCTTGGCAACTTTAAGGCTTGTGGACTTCAACTCCCAGAGTTCCTCAGCCATCTTTGCTGGTGGAGGAATTCTGGGAGTTGAAGTCCACAAGTCTTAAAGTTGCCATGGTTGGAAACGTCTTGCTATATACCATTGTAATGGTATATGCACTATAGTTTCTAAGGTTATACTGGCAGCTGTAGGCACAATTCTTAAAACTTAGTGAGTACAGTATTTATTTATTTACTTACTTACTTACTTACTTACTTACTTACTTACTTACTTACTTACTTACTTACTTATTTAGATTTGTATGCTGCCCCTCTCCGTAGACTCGTAGACTGAATTTATGTAAATAAATACCCCCTGGCCAATAAATGTGATGTATGGCTGCGATTGAATTTGTTTGTTTGATTTTAATATATTGGGGTTTTTTTTAGCTTACATAGTTTTTTTTAATTAATTAGATTTGTCTTTATATTCACTGTTTTATATTGTATTCTGTGAGCTACCCTGAGTTTTTGGAGAGTGTTCTGCTGGGCTCTCTGATAGGAGCCTCCTGAAAATTCAAGGATACAAATTTCAGACACACACATGTTTGAAAATTCAAAACAATGTTCTTTATCACGAAATTCAAAATAAACTGAGCACTCTTTTTGTATTGCAAAGAACACTCATCCCAAAACAACCGGGTAGTCTGTACAATTTCCCTTAATCAGTATGTAGCTAGCAGCTGTGAAAAAACATCACAACCCTTCTTCTTCCACGAAGTGAAACACCCACACACTTTGCTCTGTGTTGGTTTCAAAGACGTGAAAAATCAACAAACAAAGTCAAGGCACGATTCCTGAAGAACTGCAATCAAATACTCTTCCACAATGGCCAAACCCCCACGCTGCTATTTATAGCAGCAGCCCTAATTACTGGAGCCCCACCCAAACACAGGTGGCCTCTCTTATCTCCTGTAATATGTCCTTACGTGGTCTCTTCTACGCATAATTCTGCGCTTGCGTGGGTCCAAGACATCTTCATCCAAATCAATGGACGATAATGGAGATTGACTGCCTGGGCTGTGTGCCAAGCCCCCCTCTTCCAAGTCACTCCCACCTTCTTCTTTGTCTGAGGAAACTAAACTCTGAACTGACTCTGTTGGCAATAACACAGGCCTATGACATGTTGAAGTTTCCCCTGCATCCACCTCTACATTCCCTGGGGCAGGAGCTGGGCCAGAGTCAACCACAATAGAGAGGAGCGGCATACAAATCTAATAAATAAACGAATGAATGAATGAATGAATGAATGAACAAATGAACAAACAACAAACAAACAAACAAACAAACAAACAAACAAACAAGCATGTTACTATCCAGTAGTCCTGAATCAGAGAGAGACTCTTGACATAAAACAGGGAATCTTTAGAATCAGGTAATAAGAGACCGCAATGTAAGCATTGTTATTTATGATTTAATTTAATTTAATTTATTTAATTTATAGGCCACCCCACTCCTTCGGGATTCTGGGCAGCATGTTGCATGTTGATATTGTGAAAAATAAAGGGAGGTCATCCAAAGGGCTTATCAGTGTATTCAAGGGGAAAGGATAGAGGCTAATTGATGAGCGCACACTCTGCTAGAGAGAAATTCCCTCAGGATGAGCTGCAGCATGGAATTTGAAACCTTGGAAGATTAAACCTCTGGTCTACGTGACCGACACAGATTGGATCCTAATTGATGCATTCTTTTTATCTATCTGTTTTTAAAAGTAATTGACCAAACATATATAAAATTTGGGAGGTTGTTTTTCTCAGGACTCTCTCCTGCTGTTGGCTGGCTGGGAGCCCAATGATCATTGTAAATCTGCTCTAATAAATTACACTTCATTTCTTCTATTTCCAAATTCTTTCTTGTTTAAGTGAGCAGGGTTTTTTCAAAAGCCCATGCTCACATGAATGTAATTCATTGAATAGATTAAATAAGTTGAACATTATTATTATTATTATTATTATTATTATTGTTGTTGTTGTTGTTGTTGTTTTGTTGTTGTTTTTGTTGTTGTTGTTGTTGTTGTTGTTGTTATTATTATTATTATTATTATTATTATTATTATTATTATTATTATTATTATTGAGAGAGGATCAAGTATTGGGAGATTCCAGTTCAAAGCCACCTTTTTTCAATGGCTGAGTTTGGGCTGGTCATTTTCTCTTACCCCAGTCCTAACTGTCAAGTTGATTTTGTGGGCAAAGCAGGAGAAGAAACACTATATATGCCACTCTGAGTTACTGAACAAAATATGCATCTAACTAACAGTCAAACGAATCCAAACAGGATTTAACAGCATAGCCCAATGTTTTTGGTTTTTTTTCCTAATCGAACTTCAGTTACTGAACAAAATACACATCTAACTAACAGTTAAATGAATCCAAACAGGATTTAACAACATAGCCCAATGTTATTGTTTTTTTTTTAAATTGTCCTACATGTCCTAATTGAACTTCAGTGAAAAACTAGAATGTCACTCTTTAGTAAACAGAATCATTTTGGAGTCAGACAGTTTCTAAATTTAATGAAATGAATTAACAAATATTCACATAGATCAGTGATGGCAAACCTATGGCACATGTGCCACAGGTAGCACTCGGAGCCATATCTGACGGCACCCAAGTCATTCATTCATTCATTCATTCATTCATTCATTCATTCATTCATTCATTCATTCATTCATTCATTCATTCATTCATTCATTGGATTTATAGGCTGCCCAACTCCTGCCAGACATTGCCCTAAGTCAGCTTCAGCATCCTTTTGGAGGGCAGGGATAGTCTGTTTTCACCTGCCCCAGCTTTAGGAAAGCCTCCAGAGCCTGGGGATGGCAAAAAATGGGCCCAAATGGCCTATTCTGGTAGGCCCATTGGGTCAGGTTTTTTGCCATCCCCAGGCTCCGGAGGCTTTCCTGAAGTGTGGGGAGGGTGAAAAATGCCTCAATGGGCCAACTGGAAGTCTGGAGATTTAGTGAGGCTTGCGCATGTGCACAGGAGACAGCATGAGGAGTGGGCTGTGCACACATAAACATGGGGGAGGGTATTGTATTATGAGTGTGGGCATGCATACACATGCTATTGCACGCACACACACATTTTTTGCACTCAAGCTAAAAAAAGTTCACCATCACTGACCTAGATCATCCTCACAATCTTTTGGTTTATTGTCCTTCATTCCTTCCTCTATAACGGTTATGGCACATGAGCCTGAAGTGGTATGTGGAGCCATGTTGCCTAGCGTGCATGGCATCATCTGTTTGTCTTCTGGTTTCTGGTGTACATGCATGTGCAGTGATCAACTGGCGTTCATGTGTGTGACAATACCAGAAACTGGAAATAGCTGGTCTTCTGTTTTCCTGCATGAACATGTGCACCAGCAAACTAATTGTCATGCGCACATGCATGGCAGAAACCTGGAAGACTAGCTGGCCAGCACACATGTGTGCACCGGAAAGTAGAAGTTCATTTTCTAGTGCATGCCTGCACCCTGGCCAGCCCCTCTTCCAGATTGCAGTCCAGACAAGTGCATGCCATCAATGCCCTGTAAGTATACTACTCATATTACAAGAATATACTCTATGTCTTCGAGAATGATTCGTAGGTAGTGATTCATAGTGATAGTGATGCATGAAATATTATCTGACAATAAAGACATTCATTTTGAAGCTGTCACAAAACTTGCATGTATTCACTCACAAAGTTGAATCTACATATATATTTCTATTTAAGACCTGCTTTGTCTCTCTGCGGGTGCTTCAAATTACTTTGAAATTTTGCCACTGTTTGGCGTGAGAAAAGGGGCTAAGATGTTTTGCTAGAACAAAGACTTCCATCACTTCAACATTTATTTACTGCCAGTGACCATGAAATACTTACCATTCTAAAATCTGAAATGTAATAAATTTGTACACAATCACACATAAAATGCTATATACAATTATGTGTTTAGCTTTGCTTCCTTTGCAACTCTTCTAGAAGTCACCATTGACTTAGCAAATCAAGGAGAATGATGAAATTTTCTTTTAAAGTCTCATGACAATTGCTTTACTAGAGGTGTAATTAAGTCTTTCTGCCAAATTAAATGGAAAGGTGAATGGGGAAGGTCATGCACAACTTATTTTAACTTCCCCCCAGCTGACAGAGGTACAGCTGTTCTTGCTGAATACAGTGGCATTAAATCTATTTTCTAATAACGGTGAAGGCATACTCATCTAACCTGGATAAAGTAAAGGCTCTCATCTGTGCTAGGCAAAGGATGTTAGCAAAGTAGAAACAATTGAGAAAGCTCTTTCAAATACAACTAAATATACACTTTTGGATTATTTATTTTTTTATTTATTGTTAGAGTTGGAAGGGACCATGCGGGTCATCAAGTCCAACCCCCTGCCTAAGCAGGAACCCTATAGCATCCCAGCCAAATGGCAGTCCAATTTCCTCTTAAAAATGTCCAGAGTATTGGAGTTCACAACGTCCGCTGGTAGGTTGTTCCACTGGTTGATCATTCTGACCGTCAGGAAGTTCTTCCTTATTTCCAGGTTGAATCTCTCCTTGGTCAGCTTCCAGCTGTTGTTCCTTGTCCATCCCTCTGGTGCCCTGAAGAATAAAGTGATCCCCTCCCTTGTATACTTGTAGACTGCTATCATGTCCGCTCTGGCCCTCCTTTTCTCTAGGCTATCCATGCCCAGTTCCCTCAGTCTCTCTTCGTAAGTCTTTGTTTCCAATCCCTTAATCATCTTGGTTGCTCTTTTTTGCACCTTCTCCAGAGTTTCAATGTCTTTTTTGAAGTGTGGTGACCAGAACTGAACACAGTACTCCAGGTATGGTCTGACCAATAGAGTGGTATTAAGACTTCTCTGGTCTTGGAGTGTATTCCTCTGTTGATGCAGCTTAGGATTGTATTGACTTTTTTGGCTTCTGCTGCACATTGTTGGCTCATTCTTAGGATTAAGACAGCATTTTTATAATTATAGATTGAAGTTGCTGTTTCAGCTCTGACATGGCAAGAGAATGATATCATTTCAGCTAATTGGCCATTTAATTTTTTTCCTGAATTTTACTTCCTAAATAAAAGTATTCTAACTAGACTTTTCTTGAAAATAAGTATTTCTAAAACATATACTGTATAATAAACAACAACTTAAATTTTTCTATCTTCAGTAAATATACTGCTCAAAAATATTTTATTTATTTATTATTTATTTATTATTTAGATTTGTATGCTGCCCCTCTCCGCAGACTCGGGGCGGCTCACAGCATAACACAACAATTTATAACAAATCTAAATATAATTTAAAATATTTAAAAGAACCCCATTTTGCTAACAAACACACACTCAAACATACCATACATAAATTGTACATGCCCGGGGGAGGTGTTTCAGTTCCCCCATGCCTGACGACAAAGGTGGGTTTTAAGGAGTTTACGGAAGGCAGGGAGAGTAGGGGCAGTTCTAATCTCTGGGGGGAGTTGGTTCCAGAGGGTTGGGGCCGCCACAGAGAAGGATCTTCCCCTGGGGCCCGCCAACCGACATTGTTTAGTTGACGGGACCTGGAGAAGGCCCACTCTGTGGGACCTAATTGGTCGCTGGGATTCATGCGGCAAAAGGCGGTCTCGGAGATATTCTGGTCCAGTGCCATGAAGAGCTTTAAAGGTCATAACCAACACTTTGAATTGTGACTGGAAATTGATCGGCAGCCAATGCAGGCTGCGGAGTGATGGTGAAACATGGGCATACCTAGGTAAGCCCATGACCGCTCTCGCAGCTGCATTCTGCACGATCTGAAGTTTCCGAACACTTTTCAAAGGTAGCCCCATGTAGAGAGCATTACAGTAGTCGAACCTCGAGGTGATGAGGGCATGAGTGACTGTGAGCAATGAGTCCCGGTCCAGATAGGGCCGCAACTGGTGCACTAGGCGAACCTGGGCAAATGCCCCCCTCGCCTCAGCTGAAAGATGGTTCTCTAATGTGAGCTGTGGATCGAGGAGGATGCCCAAGTTGCGGACCCTCTCCGAGGGGGTCAATGATTCCCCCCCAGGGTAATGGACGGACAGATGGGATTGTCCTTGGGAGGCAAAACCCACAGCCACTCCGTCTTATCCGGGTTGAGTTTGAGTCTGTTGACACCCATCCAGGCCCCAACAGCCTCCAGACACCAGCACATCACTTCCACTGCTTCATTGACTGGACATGGGGTGGAGATGTAAAGCTGGGTATCATCAGCATACTGATGATACCTCACCCCATGCCCTTGGATGATCTCATCCAGCGGTTTCATGTAGATATTAAATAGCAGGGGGGAGAGGACCGACCCCTGAGGCACCCCACAAGGGAGAGACCTCGGAGTCGACCTCTGACCCCCCACTAACACCGACTGCGACCGACCGGAGAGGTAGGAGGAGAACCACTGGAGAACAGTGCCTCCCACCCCCAACCCCTCCAGCCGGTGCAGAAGGATACCATGGTAGATGGTATCGAAAGCCGCTGAGAGGTCAAGAAGCACCAGGACAGAGGATAAACCCCTGTCCCGGGCCCGCCAGAGATCATCCATCAACGCGACCAAAGCAGTTTCCGTGCTGTAACCGGGCCTGAAACCCGACTGCTGGGGACCTAGATAATCGGCTTCTTCCAAGGACCGTTGGAGTTGGAATGCCACCACCTTCTCAACAACCTTCCCCATAAAGGGAAGGTTGGAGACTGGACGATAGTTGTTAAGTACGGCTGAGTCCAGGGAAGGCTTCTTGAGGAGGGGGCGCACGAGCGCTTCTTTATAGAGTGTTGGAAAAACTCCCTTCCCCAAGGAAGCGTTGGTAATCTCCTGGACCCAGCTCCGTGTTACCTCCCTGCTGGCCAAGACCAGCCAGGAGGGACACGGATCCAGTAGACAGGTGGCGGAACTCACAGCTCCAATGGCCTTGTCCACTTCATCAGGAAAGGAAACACTCAAATAACACATACTAGATCTGAATGAATGAAATAATCTCATTGAATACTTTGTTATGTGCAAAGTTGAAAGTGCACAACAGCATGTGAAATTGATTGTCAATCAGTGTTGCTTCCTAAGTGAACAGTTTGATTTCACAGAAGTTTGATTTACTTGGAGTTATATTGTATTGTTTAAGTGTTCCCTTTATTTTTTTGAACAGTGTATATTCTAACCAGGGTAAGCATAGAGCCAATAGTAAAAGATATAGTGACCATTTGTTTTACTTCATGCTGAATATTAGATCTCAGTCCAAAAGATTTTGATAAAATCTCCAGAATGAGAAACCTCTGGAAAGCAGATACATCAGTCTTCTTGGTCACATTGCTCCATCATTACAGTTTAAACAAAAGTATCTAAACTCATGCCTATATATAGTATTTAATTGGCTTAGGTAAATGTAAATCTATGCTGAGCTTTGATGAGGCATTCCCTTTTTTCTGTCAGTTCAAAAAAGGACCTTCTTACATTAAGGTCTATTTTTTTTTTTTTTAAATCCAAATAGTTTCATGAACCATAATTTCTAGGACTCTTTGGCAGTATATGAATTTGGCAATCCTCCTGGGTGAGGATAAATAATGGATATTGACGTAGCCCCTTTTCACCATTCTGCATTCTTTGCTGGCCTCCAGGCCTACAGCAGGTCTCTTCAAATGTTTGAACAAAAATATCTCTGCTTCTTTTCCCCTGACACGACCCCTGTGGATACTGTGAGTGGCATTGATAGATTGGGTTCCTTGCCCTCTCTGCTGGAGGAGGTGTAATGATGGAATAGCTGGAGAAAAGGGGACTGATGATGAAGCTAACACTTTAGAACTCAGAGGGAAATAGAATGAAGAGGAAAACAGCAGGGATATATTTTTTTCTCCAAATAAAGATGGACGCAAAAAAACCCAAACCCTTCTGATTTCCCAGTGTCCTCGCTATCATTATCCTAATCAGAAGGATGGCAATCCACAAATGAACAGCTATGAACAAGAACAAGATCTCCAGTTTAATTTCAGTTTAAATTAGCCCTCTGAGCAAGCAGGAATTCTAATTGAAACTGAAAGATTTTGAAATGTGCCTCCCACCCCAGATCTCTCCCTCCCTCTCCCTACTCTCTCTATCTCTCTGTATATGTGTGTGTGTCTGTGTTTGTCTAGTAATATTATATCAATTGTATATATGTTGTTATCAGTGAAGGGCCCCCAAAATTTTTACTACCACACTGTGGGTGTGGCTTATGTAGGACACCCAGATTTTTCTTTTAACATCTTTCATGCAAATTGGGTGCTATGGGATAGAGCTCCATTTTCGCTACCCCACTACATCATTCCCCCCCTCGTCGGGGCAGCAGCCCACCCCCGGTTGTTATACACTTACTGTCACTGTATGTACCATATTTTTTGTATTTGCCCATAAAATAGGCTGAAAATTTGGATGTCTCTTATACTCCAAATATAGCTTTTTCAAAGCTTTTTTCCAGCTGTAATGAAGTGCTAACAATCTTCCTAACTCTTCCCAGCTTGCAGGCTTGTTTTCATTGCTACTCCCTCCCAAAAGGTTTTTTTAAGCCCTAATGAGGTGCTAACAATCTTCCAAACATGCAGGATGTTTTTCATTCCTAATAACTCCAAAGAAGTTTTTTTCCCAGAGCTAAGTCTTTGCAGGCTTGTTTCATTGCTACTTCCTCTGAAGAAGGTTTTTTCCAAGAGCTAACCAGGGGATAAAATAATGTCCTCAAGCTGATCAGACTAAGGATGCTAGCCTAGATGAATACCTGGTAGGTAGATTTCGCCCCTATTTTCCTCCCACAAAACTAAGGTTTTATGTATGTACACTGAGAGCATATGTACACTGAGAGCACCAAAGACAAATTCCTTGTGTATCCAATCACACTTGGCCAATAAAGAATTCTATTCTATTCTAAGGTGTATCTTATACACTGAAAATATGGGTATGTAGATACAGTATATCTTATGCCCAATCCCTCTCCCATTTTCAGACAATAATGTATATTTCAATTATTTTAAAAGATGGTGAACCTTATTAAGTTTGAGTATGAGAAGACTTACCAAAAACTGAACTCCTTACCTCCAGTTTGGTCTGATGACTTGAGCCTGGAGATCTTGTTCTTGTTCTGGGCTGTTTATTTGTGGTACGTGCACTTAATTCAAATCAATTTTTCCTTTCTGCCTTCTCTTTTTAAATAAATCAGCTGCTGCTGTTTACTCTGGCTTGTGATTTCTCTCTGGCAGATGTCTTCCCTAACCTTGCTGCTCCTGCGATGGCTTTAGCTGGAGATGCTGGTTCTCAAACCTGGGGCTGTGAGAAAGAGATACTCTGCCACTGTGCAGAGGCCCCTTTCCAGCAGAGAAGTGGGGCTACTAAAATGACAATGGTAGTCATGATCTATGAATCCAAGTACACAGACAAGTCTTTGAAGCCACATCTAGCAATAGGAGCCATCTGTTTTGTATATCTTCAAATTCACTTGACTGCATGCACAGAATTAGTTCCAAGACAACGACATCATTCCCGTGTCATACTTAATTGGATCATGGAGGGGGATCAATATGCTGTGGGTATACTCGCAAAAGAAGAAATTGGTCTAATCCAGAGGTCTCCAAACCCCAGGCTATGGCTCATTACGACCTATTTGGAATTGGACTGCATGAGTGGGTGGCTGGAGCATGCATACATGTCCATGCAGCTCAACATGTGTGAGCAGTAGGCTGGTGGGCATTTGCACCGTGTATGTCTGTCTGCTGCTTGTGCTAGCCCATCATTTGTGCAAGAGCAGTGGGTGCATCCACCCTGGCCCACTGCTCGTGCAAAGGCTGCATGTGTGCGCACACCAGCCCACTTCTTGTGTGGCCCAGTTACCCTGCTCTCCCCTCCCCTGCTGGGCCAGTTACTAAACAAATCCTAGAGTGTTAGTCAGCTCACAATAATTTTAGGCAGCCAGAGAGTTAAAGTTGCTTCAGCAAATCCTTCATACTAAATTCTCTCTTACCTGCTATGGGAAATAAAAACTCAAAAAAAAAAAAAGCACCTGGAAAGCATCTTAATTCTCATATTAAAATGTGCTGACAAAATCCTGGCATTTTCTAAAATCATACACCCATTGACCACAAGAGGCTGAATGTAGATAAGCCTCTGGCAAGCATATCCATGAGCAACCAAAGGAAGGGTAGTGGGTGTTAGGGAGGGGGGAGTGAAGTCTTATTTAAGTCACTGAAACAATATCACATCTTGTCATGTGCTCCCAAAGGTACCACAACTCCAGAAGCATCCTTGGGAAGCTTGCTTCATCTTTATTGCCACAATTGCTTCTATTGGCCCCAAATATGTGAGATAATAGCAATAGCATACATGAAAAAGATGACTGGTGAGCAGTGTTCCCTCTAATTTTTTTGGGGGGTGGGCGGAAAAGTATAGTGTCTGAGCGGCAGTCCCTTTGGGACTGGGCAGCACAGAAATAATAAACAAAAAACAAACAAACAAACAAAAAACCCACCCTGTTTTGCCTCAGAGAATTTAAAAATAAAATACTGTACTGTGTGTCTATAACAGTGAGCTCATAATAGGGCAACTCTATCAATATCAAAATGCCACTTAAATAGTTGAGCTAGTTTCAAACTAGATTTTGATTTTCTTTCTCTCTTCCTTACTCCCATTCTTTTTCTTTCTCTTTTCCTTCCTCTCTTTTTTCTGTTTCTCTCTCTTCCTCTCTTCCTCTCTCTCTCCTTCCCTCTCACTCTTTCCCTCTAGGCTTCTGGGCAGGTTTGGAAACTCTGAGTTGATGATGATTTTTAAGTGAGCGATTGCTCACTGCTCAGCTTGGAGGGAACTATGAATAGCAGTAGTGCTTAGACTTACCTATCATTTCATTTCATTTCATTTCATTTCATTTCATTTCATTTCATTTATTGGATTTATATGCCGCCCCTCTCCGAAAACTCGGGGCGGCTAACAACAGTCATGAACAATATACAGTAAAAAATCCAATACTAAAAAACTAACTTAAAACCCCTTAATATATAAAACCAGCATACTATCACTTCATAGTGCTTTAAAGTCCTCCCTAAGCAGTTTGCAGAATCAGAAAATTGACCACAACAATCTGGGTCCTCATTTTACTGACCTTGGAAGTTTGAAAGGTTGAATCAATTTTGAGCCAGTAAGAATCAAACTGCAGAACTGCTGGCAGCCGACTGGCAGCAGAATTAACCTGCAATGCTGCATTCTAACCACTGTTCCATGAAAAGGAGCATAAGCCATTATTTCTATCTCTGCAAACATTAGCTCCACCCTACCCTCTGCCTCAGTGAGTAGCACATAAAAGTTCCTCAAGCTCCTCCAGAGATGGAGCCGATCCAGTACCCAGGCTAGCTTCAACACAAACGTTCGTTCTTGGCTTTGAGATTCTTAGCTGCAATGGGCAGCAAAGCTAGGTTTGTGGCCCTGTATTGATCTGGCAGACAATATTGGAAAAGGGGGCAGAGAGAAGAAGTCCTATTGCCAAGCTGCTCGTGGGTCAGGGTGGGGCAGAAATTCCAGCCTCCTGGTGCAGTGTGGGGATTTGGGAGAAGGCTGGAAGGAAGCGCCACTAGATTGCTCATGTTCTCAATCTGCAGTCCACAGCTTGATGCCGGTGGCAGCACAGCTCACATTGCCCTTTCCAAACCCGCTGTCAGTGAAGCTGCATGCCGGTGAGGACTGGCCTTTTGCCTAGCTTTGTCCAAGTGTCGGTGGGTGGGGGGGAGATGGGAACATGGGGCAAACTGGACTGGGAAAGCTGCCTGTGAGAGGACAGGAAGCCAGGTAAGCTGTACCCAGACGCTTTCCGGGTCCCCAAATCCCAGAAGCAGCAATCTAAGGGAGAAGAGGATGGTGTTCCAGCATGCTGCCCTTTCTGTGTGCTGACACTGCTGTTCCCTTCTTTGCATGGGATCCCCAGCAGCAGGAATGGAAAGGGGGAAGAGGGTGGTATGCTGCCCTTTCTGTGTGCTAATGCTGCTATTCCCTTCCTTGTATGTAATCCCCCAGCAGCAGGGATGGAAAGGGAGAAGGGGGCAGACTTCCTCAATACAGCCCTTTCTGTGTGCTAATGCTGCTCTTTCCGGCAGGGGAAATCCTATGCAAAGAAGGGAACAGCAGCATTAGCACACAGAAAGGGCAGCACGTAGGAACTCCACCCCGTTCTCCCTTTCCATTGCTGTGGCGGGATATCCCATGTAGAGAAAGGAACAGCAGCATTAGCACACAGAAAGTGCAGCATGCAGGAATGCCGCCCCCTTCTCCCTCAGGTTGCTGCTTCAGAGACTTGGGAAGCATCTGGATTCGACTCACTTCTCTTCCTCTCACAGCCAGCTTTCTCAGTGTAGTTTGCCCCAGGCCCCTATCTGTTCCCCACCCACCCACCCATAGGTAGACAAGGTAGGCAAAAAGCCAGTCCTCACTGTTGAATCCTTGCAGGAATGAAGGACTGCAATCTTGTAATAACAACGGTTCTTTATTAACAAGGAGTAACGGTTTACAGAACTAAACAAAGACAAAACATGGCCGTGCCTGCAGCTATATATATGCCAGGCTGCCAGGCTGAGCCAACCAATCACCTTGTAGTATTTTCCCGCCCAAGGAATATGGGGCGGGTACAAGGCCTAACTGTCCTCTGGACACAACACTCACCAGCACCCAGTTTCACCAACAGTGGCCTTGCAAAAGGCAATGTGAGCTGTGTTGCCGTCTGCATCAAACTAGACTGGAGAGGGAGAATGTAAGTGAGCATTAAAGAGACCGCAGAGGAGGGAAACTAAACAAAGGGGCACCTGCAATATGCCAGTCCTGGCAGACTTTCTAAACCTGCCTAAAGCAGGGACGGAAGAGGGAGGGGAGACAAATCTGATTGTGTGTGTGTATATGTGTGTGTGTGAGAGAGAGACACACACAGAGAGAGAAAGACAGAGAGAGAGAGAGATCTGATCCAATTTCAGAGAGGTATATCAGGGATGGTGGTAGTATTATCTCTCTCTCTCTCTCTCACACACACACACACACACACAGAGAGAGAGAGAGAGAGAGAGAGAGGTTGGAGAGATCCCAGGATTCTCTCCGCAACCCTGCCTGCCTCATACAATACCACCCACATGTCTGATGTAGCGTTGCCACACCCATGTAGTCACATGACCCCTGCCCCAGCCATGACCACCAGGTGATTAGGAAGAACAGGTTGGCACTTTATAATAAATCAGTGAGGTTTGGATTGCAATTTGGGCACTCAGACCTAAAAAGGTTCGCCATCACTGCCTTAGAGGTATAAATGTGTATATGTATGTCTTGTTTTTGGTTTGTATTGTACATTGTTTCATTTGTCTGTTTGTTCTTTTATGTTTTTAAAGTTTATAAATGATTTTTTAAAAAGAGAGAATAAGAGGAATGACGCACCACTGGAGCTCACCCTGCAGATTTGTGGCACAAGCAGGCAAGAGTGCTGGCTTCCCAGTGCTTGCTGGAAATGGGAAACACAATCTGCTTCCAGAAGACAATTTATCTTGAGCAGCAAGCTACCAAGCTCTATAAAAGGCAGACCAAAGCTGATGCATCTGCTTCAAATTCTTTAAAATGTCTTACTGAAGAGACAATGGAGAAGTTGCGAAAGCCACGTATCTTAACATTCCCAGTGCATGGCAGAGAAAGAAGTGGCAACAAAGAAAAAAGAAGATGGTTCAGCAAAGTCTGTGAGTGTGAGAGCAGTGAAAATCTGCTGAAATGGATTAGGGATTGAACTTCGGGGAATGATAGGATTTGTGGGATACTGGCAGGAAACGCTGACAGCACAGGAGTGGAAGCTGTAATAAAAAAGCTGGTTGCCAGCTGGGTCAGCTGTGTGGTTGCTGTTGTTGCTGTTGTTTTGTTGTTGTTGTTGTTGTTGTTATTATTATTATTATTATTATTATTATTATTATTATTATTATTATTATTATTATTATTTTGCAGAAAAATGACAAAAGCTCTCATGGCGTTTAACAATTATCTTAAGTAATTTAGGTATTGCAATATCTCAAAGGGGAATCCCAGTCTGTTTCATCAACAATCAACAATATGATTTCAACAATCGAGTTATTGAAGCGTAGAACTCATTACCGGACTCAATTGTGTCAACCCCTAAGCCCCAACATTTCTCCCTTAGACTCTCCACGATTGACCTCTCCAGGTTCCTAAGAGGCCAGTAAGGGGCTTACATAAGTGCACTGGTGTGCCTTTCATCCCCTGTCCAATTGTCTTTCCTTTCTCTCACTTATCATATATATTTTCTTTCTTTCATATATCCTCTCCTCTAAGTTCACTTTACCCTTATATATATTACTACATGTCTATTTTCCCCCCCTATGTATTTGTGTATTGGACAAATGAATAAATAAAATAAATAAGTGCAGAGCATGAGGTCCCTCTATCTCTCTGATGAAAAGGAAGAAGGCGGAATGTTGGCAAACAGGTACTTATCTCCCATCTCTGTAGGACGCAAGCTACTGCATTGAGCAGGGGCAGCATGTTAAGCATGAACATCCATTAGAAACAGCAGGAAATGATGGTGTTATTCCTCGAATAAGGCCAAATATATAATTCACTTCATCTGCAAAATGATTTCATGATGTGTGTGACATCATGTGCACTATGATGAAATCACTCCTGTGAATAGTACTGATATCATTTGTCTCCTGGTACTAACCCAAACAAAAAGTTGAAAATTTGCGATAGTGCCTAGTTGGTTTTTAGTATGCCCGAGATAGATCCATTGGACCTGGCTGAACAATTTCATTGTTTAATTATTTGGTAACATCACTATAATAGGTGCTTTTCTTCCAGGTAACAAGTTTGAAAAGGTTAAATGACAAGAACCTATCACTTAGCATTTGAATATCATATCTCAATTAAAGATGAGGGTTTCCTTTGTCCAGTCATGTCTTGAGTGCAAAGCTCATCTTCTTTTCTTAGTTGAGGGAAGCAACATTGTCCGAAAATGCTTCCTTGATCATGTGGCCACAGGACTATACACTGAGCTGCATGGAACACTGTTACTTTCCTACTGAAGTGGTACCTATTTATCTACTTGTATTTGCACATTTTCGAACTTCTAGGAGGAGGTGGGGCTGGTAACGGGAGCTCACTCTGTCATGCGGCACTCAGATCTTGAAACTGGGTTGCCAGCTTTCCAGCTTTAATCACTGAACTATCACATCCCCTTATATCTCCATTACTTGTATATAAATTGGATTTGGTGAAGTGGCTGATTATTTATATTTGCTTCTTTAACTTTTTTTTAAAAAAAATCTTTTTCTTTTAAAGAATCCTTGTAAAGTCTCATCTCAGGATGAGCGGTGGCTTAGTTTCTTTCTCTAAAAGAAATAAAGTATAAAACATAAAATCCATGCTACATCAAGGCATTGCAGGATTTTCTGGCACTGTAGTGGGATTTAATTCTTCCCTCCAATCCTCTTACAGTTCAAGGCCACCTGAAATTGAATGATCCTTTTTAGTGATGCGAAATAGCTAATGAACCCTGTAAGTTCATTGATGTACTTTAATACTTTTTCAATAAAGTAAGAGTTCTTGAAGTCATACTAAGTGTCAGTGGAAGGAAATCAGAATCCATCCTACCAGTAAGTTGAAGTAGATGGATGCTTTGGAAGG
Source organism: Erythrolamprus reginae (assembly GCF_031021105.1). NCBI lineage: Eukaryota > Metazoa > Chordata > Lepidosauria > Squamata > Dipsadidae > Erythrolamprus > Erythrolamprus reginae. The sequence continues at coordinate 64,219,597 of NC_091950.1, forward strand.
TAGACTGCAGGAGATGACAACAAAGATGGTGGAGGAATGAACTAAATATGGTTTGGCATGTCTAGGATCTCTACACTTACCTGCTGCCTTCAGTGTAATGGAAAATTTAATCCAATCACTTATATTGTGATGACTCCCTGGACACTTCTCCAGATAACTCCCTAGATGTCAGCTCAGGGGAAGATGAACCAGTTCCTGGCATTGATGACTCCAAGCACCCATCTGTGGAGATTTGGCTGAAGTTCCAGGTGAGGAAAACATGTGGCTGCAGCTGGTCCATAAGGAGGAGCAGAAATTGTTTTCTGCCCTTGATCCAAAAACATATAGGGCAGAGAAAATGCATGCACTGAGAAGACCAACCAGACTACTTGAGAGGAAAAAGCTCCATCCTTCTTGATGGCTGCACAGGCAGCTAGCTATTTAGCACAGCTGACAGATGGAGGTGATGCTGGGAATGACCTGTTTATTTCCTAGCTGTGTGTTTTCTGGTCACCATGATTCCCATCTCATTTTGAATTGACACCATGCCTTTACTTGGATTATGCCTTAGAAATGTTGGACTTTTATTGCCCCGTAAACACTTTTGTGTTGTAGATTTATGTTTCACTGGTAGATTTAGTTTTACTAAACAAAATTCAAGTGCCTTGTGATAGCATTGGTCTGCTTGTGGCTGGACTTAATTGGGACAGTTCTGGGGTTTTTTGTGAAGGGAATTGCTGGAGAATAATAATAAACTCACTAAGCCAGTGATGGCGAACCTATGGAATGGGTGCCACAGATGGCACGCGGAGCCATATCTGCTGGCACACAAGCTGTTGCCCTAGCTCAGCTACAACATGCATGTGTGTGCCGGTCATCTGATTTTTGGCTTGCACAGAGGCTCTTGGAGGGGTTTTTTGGCTTTCAGAGAGCCTCCAGGAGGATGGGAGAGGGCGTTTTTACCCTTGGAGCCTGGGGAGGGCAAAAGACGAGCCTACTGGGCCCACCAGAAGTTGGGAAACATTTCAGTACCTGAGGGAAAAAAGGTTCGCCATCACTGCACTAAACCATAGTTTTAAGAATGTGGGCAAGTGAACGGGATAACACACATTTTCAGGAAGAATTCCACTGCCACTTCAAGTTTACTTTCAGACAAGAGAGGTGATGGATACAATTGTGTTCTTTGTCTAAAAACAGAAAATGTTGTGTCATTCAAGACACAGTTTTATTTTATGTATTTGATGACTCCATCTGGAGTGCATGCCAATAGCTGTACTAGATTTGGCTTGCAAGGATTTAGATGACAGGTTGGTAACAAAAAAAGATATACAACAATACAATGCTTTGTTGACTTCAAGTGCTTATTTGGAGTTTTGCAGCCAAGATCTCATCACTCTAATCCAGTGGTTCCCAACCTTTTTTTGGCTGTGCCTTCCCCCCATGACATATAATTCTTACTATTCAAATAGTAAACTACTACACATGCAGAGGAAGCCTAAAAGGCCATTATCTTGGTTTAAATGAGATTCCAATTGCCCCCATTTAAAATCAAATTGCCAACCCCCCCCCCCCCCCCAATGGGGCATGGACCCAACCTTAGGAACCAGGGCTCTAAATATTTACCCTTAGACCATTTTATTGTTGCAATGAAACCCAGGATTATATTTCCCCCCATTCATTAGTTTGCAGTGTATTGAAAAATATAAATAGAGACCAGTCTTTTCCCACTCCAGTAATTGACATTAAGAATGTAATTTGTAGTTGGTACACGAGAAAGACTGAGGAGGAAAGCATGAAAAAAGGGAGAATTTGTGTTTGTGGGGAGATATTATATATGCAGTGAGTTACTGAGTGGAAAGTGGAATGCCCAGAGAAGTAAGCTAAATTCTGTATTTTAATGTGAATTAGTAAACAGTCAGTGCTACAATAAATCTCCAAGGTATTTGATCCCTAAAAACTATCTTAATCCCTAGGGCAATGCTGGCAAAGAGAGATAACTGCTTTGAAGCAGAAATGTTCTTAACATAAAACCCACACTGTATTTACTCTCTGTGTGTCAATTTTTCTCCCTTCTTAAAATATTAATAAATAGAGGGGTTTAAATGCCTACCCTTCCTTAGCTCAGAGGCTGCTCTTGAGAGCTTTGTCTATTATGTCTGTCAGCCCTTTGCTTCACTAATGAGAATGTTTTAATTTATGGCTTATGATTGCCAGTCAAAGTTCAGGCAAAATTGGAGTCGCGTAAGAACAGTTGGGTACTGGGAGGTGTTTACTTCATATCGTACCTCTGAAACAAGCATGGAACATGCACACTGCAACATACTTGCATGGCATAGAGAAAATTGGCTGATCTATGTGGTGAATTTGATAGATGTTAAATCTGGCTTTTATCTGAGGAAGTAAGCTATTTATAGATGAGGCTTCTTAGGAGGGAATTTATATCTCTCTATTGAATATGCTGAGGAAAAAAGGTCTAGTGAATTTTTTAAAAAAGACCTACTTTGTTTTACATTTTTATTATTATTATTTTCATTGTGTTTATTTGTAATTCTGGTATATGATTCCAATAAAAATGGTCTAATTTGCATTTCTTGAACTTTGAGCCTGGAGAACTTTTGAACTTCTTCATAATTTTGTAATATTTCATGACAGTTTTAAATAGATTGCATAAATGTACGCATAATTAATATTACTGTTGGAAGGAATTAAAACATCCTCTCTCCATTTGCTTTTGAGTGTGATAGATAAATGCATGCTAGAGGATATTATAGTGCTGTGGATTTGCATTTAACTGATATTGATAAATCGCTCTGAATTAATCTGAAGGGAATGACTAAGTGGGAATCTCAGTGGCTGGGCTTCAATCCAGTCATATTCAGCATCTTTATAAAGAACAAATCGAATGGAAATTTACAGATGACACCAAACTACACAGACTTCACTTGGAATACTCTTTTCCTTTCAGGGAGCGGTTGAGAGGATTCAAGGGAGAACTAGCAGGATAGTAAAAGATAAATCAAGCCCAATGAAGAATGTTTAATAAAGTGGGATGGAAATATTATTGTACTTCTACAAATATCTGAGCAGATTTCTATAAATATCTAAAAATATGTCATGTGCAAGAAGGGGAGAGCTGTTTTTTCTTGAACCAAGTAGAGAACATAAAACAAAATGATTTTTTTTTTAAAAAAAAAAAGACAATTCCAGACTGAATAGCAGGACAAATTTCCACATGAGAAGAGCTGTTAAGAACTGAAAGTAAAAAAATAAGAAGTCCACCTACAACGGCAGTGGTTTTCTCCTCCCAATTTGAGGCTCCTGCAATGAAAAGGCAGTTGGAATAAATAAGGGCCCTTCCAACTTTTTCAGGTAGTTCTCAACTTATGACTGATCATTAGAGACCATTCAAAGTTACAAAAACCCTCCTTAGGGCTACTTACGACCTGGTTTTGAAGTTCTGATGGCTGCCATCCTCTCTCAGGGTGATATAATCGTATTTATTTTATTTATTTGTTTTGTCAAGTACGTATTGGTAGTATACAAAAATCTAAAAATGTTTATATACGTGATACTAGTAAAAGAGAAACACGAGGACCGGGAACGGAAAGCACTCTGGTGCACTTATGCATGCCCCCTATTTGGTACACTTGGCAACCAACCTGCATGTACAGCTGTTTGCAGCCTCCTGTGTTCATATGACTACAATTTATGATGGCTTTTTTTGCTGGAAATCAGTTTAGCCATTTTGGCTAAAATGGCTTCCCTTAAACCAGGGGTCTCCATGATGGTTTTTTAAGTCAGGGATCTCCAACCTTGGCAATGTTAAGATTTGTGGACTTCAACTCCCAGAATTCCTGAACCAGCAAAGCTGGCTCAAAAATTCTGGGAGTTAAAGTCCACAAGTTTTAAGGTTGCCAAGGTTGGAGATCCCTGACTTAAACAACCATCTTGTTTGCTTAGTGACTGAGACTTTTGCTTAATGTCAGATGCAAAATAAAAAATAAAAAATTGTAAGATTGGGTTCAGTTACATAGGGACCGCTTAATTAATGGCTGCTGTGATTTGTGACTGTAATTCCAAACTCAATTCCTGACATAAATTGAAGACTAAGGACTAAGATTCTAAGATTCTACCAATTTTCATCAGTCATGCAGACACTTATAATCTTGGAAAAATGATGACATCTGAAGAAGAAAAGCCTTAACTTCTAGCATGTTATGTTACCTGAATCATCACTCGGCCACTCTTAATTCACTGCAGTATGTATCTTCTTATGCCACTGAATACATCTTTCAAGTAAAAAAAAAGCAATATGAAAGTCCTCCTTTTGACATGGTCTATGTCAGGCCATTCGGCACTTAATATTGTAGACACTCTTTACCATTCTGGTGGTTTCTTGACAACATGCAATTATCAAAATCCCTAGATTCCATGCTTGTTGTAGCCCCAACCTGCCTGAAAACCACCAGATTGGCAAAAGCAAGTGTAGACTCCTGATGTTAAGGGTGATACAACCAGTGGATATTGGGATGAGTTTAGAAATTGTTCAGGGCTCAATCTAGAAAGCTGATGGGATGAAGTAAAGCAGCAAAAAGAATCTTGAAAACAAGATGAGCTGATTTCTATTTCTTCTTGTTTCCCCCCCCCCCCCAAAATGATAGCTGTGGCTGGAAAGGAAGACAGTCTTACATTAATACTACTACCCAAATGTATCAGTTTCTTGAACATTTAATTTATTTGCTTTAGGCTGCCACTTGACTTCAAACAACTCTGGTTTGGTTCCTACACACACATTCTTAGATTTCTCTGGTGCAGTACCCTCATTGTTGTAATCCTTTCTGATTATAGTGTCATGAAAGAAGATGAATTAAGGAAGGTTTAAAAAAGAAGCAGTTCACTTGTCTGGAAAACTAAAACATATGGTTTCTAGTAAAGTAAGATTAAATTATTCTTAGCTCATCATGTTGTCTATGGTGAGGGTAGTTTACCCAAAAGCAATGTCAGCCAGAAGTATCTTAAACTTTAAGATGCTTGGCAACTCAACTTCAAGCTATCTTTCAAAGTATTGACCTCAATGCTAGCATCTCATATGTTGGAAGATTATCTCAATGGTGACTTTTTGCAATTACCAGCATATGATTTATGATTCTGTCCTGAGGTTAAGTCATACACATGTGATGATGTGATGTCAGTGTCTCTTTGTGTGTGCACTATAAAATGAAGCCTTCTCTTGTTATCTCTTCTCTTCTAATTACACCTTGTAAAAATACATTCTAAGCTACTGAACAAATGAAATCAATAAAAGAAGGAAGGTTAGGAGTGTGAAATGACTTTTGAAGAAGTATTTGCTTCTGTATTTTTAAACATCACTCTCTATAAAAATGTCCTTGAGAGTGTACTGGATGGGCCTCCTGTTTCTTTTGATACAAATGAATTACAATGAAGCAGTTGTAATTCAAGTAAGATCTTATTTTCCAGAACTTTAATTTCCAAGATATGGATTCCTTTTGTGCATTATTAATAATGACTGTTCCTCACCATACCTCTTGTATCTGCTGAATTATTTACCATGAGAACTTTTGCAAAGTTTGTAGATTTCTGCTAGAATATACCAGTAGATTAAGGGTTATACACAAATATGCACATATACATTTGCATGGAATAAACAAACAAACAAGCAAGCAAGCAAATAAATACATGTAAAAGCAATGTTATACAGAGATAGTAAAGGGCCTATGATATTAATTTTATTTACCGGTATTTATTTATTTATACCTTTTATTTCTTGCCTTTATAATCTTTATAAATAACTCGTGAACATCTCCAGTACAGCTTCCTCTTCCTATTCTCCCCCACAATGACAACCCTGTTGAGGGGAGGGAAGAGAGAGTAATTGGCCCAGTCACCTAGCTAATTTTCATGCCTAAAATGAAATTAGAACTCAGTCTTGGTATCTAGTCTGATATATTTAACCTCTATAAGAAGAATATTCTTTTAAAGATTATTCCACTTGTACTACACACACACGAACATGCAGAACCTAAAACTACATTTTTGTTTTAAAATATTTTACTTTTGTAAATATACTACTCAAAAAAATAAAGGGAACATTCAAATAACACATCCTAGATCTGAATGAATGAAACATTCTCATTGAATACTTTGTTCTGTACAAAGTTAAGTGTGCACAACAGCATGTGAAATTGATTGTCAATCAGTGTTGCTTCCTAAGTGGACAGTGTGATTTCACAGAAGTTTGATATACTTGGAGTTATATTATGTTGTTTAATTGTTCCCTTAATTTTTTTGAGCAGTATATAATTTACCGGTAATTCATGACATAAACTTGACTGCTTAAAAAAACTTTAGGGGTTTTATAACTATAGTAAACTGTTGATAATATATTTCTTGGCATTTGTAGCAGAAAATAAATTCACACCTTGAATTGCCTGAATTAAACCTAATTGATTTGGCTCATAGGAGGAATTATGTTTGGGAGTCTCACTTTGAAAATTTATGGAGACCTGGGCTCCACCTGCATGCAAACAAAATAAGAAGACAGAGGGTAGAAGAATAGATTTAGCTGTTTAATATCAGCCTTCATTTTGGAATGATCTCAAACAGAAAACTAATTGAACAGGAAACATAACCGCTATCCCTGATGAGCAATTATTAGTTGAAGTGATTTATTTAGTAATCTATAAACATTCACAGTTGGTATTCTTGCCTTTTTATGACATATTAAAGCGTTCTTACTGTCTCATTCTATTCTCTCTGTTCTCCAATTCTAAGAGACCTGAATGCCTTGAATAATTGAGATAACCTTCAATAGATTTCAATATTACTGTAACTGGAATCAGATTTATATTCCTGTGTTTTGGTACATAGGAATTGATCTGCTTGTTCTTACAGAGACAAAAGAAGGATATTATTATCTAAATCAAGATGATATCATGATGAGCAAATAAATGAGACCTTGACTGATGTTACTATAATATATTTGCGAGCAGATAGTCAATCCTTGGATTCAATTGGGGATCCAATAAATTTTCTTTTTAGAATTAAGGTTTTTCTATTGGCAAGACCTGAGACTGAGTCTCCTTGTCCAAGGTAAATGATAATTTGTTGGAAGTAGTTAGAAATAGTTTTATTTGAAAGTGCAATACTCTTTTATATTAATTATTTCACATTAATGCTGTAATTTGAAGATGTGCCTGGCTGTAGTAATATGGAAAGTGAATTCCAATATAACTGGGAAATCTCATTCAGGTTATGGTTTCCCAAATGTGCTGTAACCTTTCAAGAGGTAACTGGACTTTCATGTTTTTCTTTGAAGACATTTTGCTTTTCATCCAAGAAGCTTCTTCAGCTCTGGCTGGTGGTGGGGAATGGAAGGATTTATATTACTTGAAAACAGTTGGTCATTTGCATTATTTTAGACTTGCAGTGGTTCTCAAACTTTCTAAAGTTGCGACCCCTTAATACAATTCCTCATGTTGTGATGAGCCCCCAACCATAAGTCTAGCACCAATTCTCCCAACAGAGGTTTAAGCTGATTGGCAGGAAGGACAGAGGGACACCCCTACTGTAAACACCTGATTGGTCAGATTGTAAAAATATGTTCCAAGGCACCAGAAGAGAAGCTTTAAGTCCTAACAACATTGGAAATTTGTTTTTTCCCTTGGTCTTAGGCAACCCCTGTGAGATGGTCATTCTCCCCCCCAAAGGAGTCCCGACCTCCAGGTTGAGAACCACTGTTTTAGAGAGTCATTGAGACCACTTGGAGATTTGTCTGCATCCTCAGGGTCACCAGAATAGTGCAAATGGGTGCGGAACCTTCTTGAAACTGCTGAAAGGACTGTGTTGTGCTTTCTGCAGGATGTTTTCTGCCATGTGTTTCTTCATTGTTAACCAACTTGGGACTTGACCAATTAGTATCAAACAATACTAGACTCAATAGCTGTCTTGACCTCATATTCTGTAATAGCAAAAGCGCTATCTATAGACTGCACATAAAAGAACCCTTCTCCAACAGCGATCGTAATATGATTAACTTCAACCTCAATCTACACCATCCTGACTCTCACCTGAATAATGTGACACCTAAGTACAATTTTAGGAAAGCCAACTATGAACTCATAGATGCCAATAGAGTTGGCCTTCTCCGGGTCCCATCGACTAAACAATGTTGTCTGGCGGGACCCAGGGGAAAAGCCTTCTCTGTGGCGGCTCCGACCCTCTGGAACCAGTTCCCCCCTGAGATTAGGATTGCCTCCACCCTCCTTGCCTTTCACAAACTCCTTAAAACCCACCTCTGCCATCAGGCATGGGGGAACTGAAACATCTCCCCCTTGCCCATGTTGTTTTGGTGTTAGATTGATTGTATGCATGTTTTAATATTCTGGGGTTGTTTTTATGAATTTTTAGCTTAAAATTGTAATTGGATTGGTGGGTATTGGATTTGTATTGTTTTTATCTTGTGAGCCGCCCTGAGTTTTCGGAGAGGGGCGGCATATAAATCCAATTAATCTAATCTAATCTAATCTAATCTAATCTAATCTAATCTATCAATTCTTAACTGGCAATCTTTATTCTCTAACTGCAACATCACTGATGATCTCTACAACATGTTCTTACTCCAAATTAAAAGACTTATGTACATGTACCACGACATGTACCACGACATGTACCACTCACTTCATCCAGAGATTTAAAAAAAATAACTTACCTGTCTCGATAAAGAAACTACAAACCAAAAAAAGATCTCTCTGGCGTAAAAACAAAAAAGGCCAAGTAACCAACTTCAAAAGCTGCTACAAAAGCATATGCCAGCAAATAAAAGCAGAATGTCTCAACTATCACAGCAAACAAGAGGAAAACCTCCTCCACTCCAAATCCTGCCGAGCCTTCTACAACTTTGTCAACAACAAACTAAATGACTCTAAACCTATTCCACCTCTCGTAGGACCCAACAACAAAGAATACCACGATGATCCATCCAAAGCTAACCTCTTCAACTTTTTCTTTGGCTCTGTCTTTGTTAACAGTAATGGCTCATCCCCCATCTTTGCAAATCACACCTCTAACTCTCTCAACAACCTAATCCAAATCGACTTCACTGTAGACCACGTTGAAAAAGCAATCTGTGACTCAAACCTTCCCTATCAGTCGGACGAGACAGTCTCTGTCCATACTTCCTAAATAAGCTTTCTTCTGCTATAGCTGAACTTCTAAGCATTATCTTCCCAAAATCCTACAGGACCAGCACACTCCCCAAGCTATGGTCAAAAGCAATAGTCATCCCCATCTTCAAAAAAGGAGACCCTTCTCTCATTGACAACTACAGACCAATATCACTATGCTGCATCTCATGTACAGTCATGGAATCAATTATAAATCAATCAATCACCCGTTACTTAGAATCTAATAACCTACTCTCAAACAATTTTGATTCAGAAAGAAATTATCCTGCAACCTACAGCTACTTCACTGCAAAAACATATGGATTACCCACCTAGATCAAGGAAAATCCATTGATGCAATTTATATTGACTTTTGTAAAGACTTCAACTCAGTTGTCCATGAGAAACTACTCCTAAAACTCAAATCCTATGGCATCTCAGGATTCCTCCACAGCTGGATCACTGCATTTCTGTCAAATAGGCAACAAGTTGTCAAAATTGGAAGCGCCATTTCCACCCCTGTCCCTATTAAAAGTGGTGTTCCCCAAGGCAGCGTACTACTACCTACTCTTTTCATTCTCTACATCAACGACCTTGTGATCATATCATAAGCAACTGTGTTCTTTTCGCCGACAATGTAAAATTCTTCAACATCATGGACAACACATCTACTCTCCAAAAAGACCTCGACTTTGTCTCAGATTGGTCTAACACCTGGCAACTTCAAATATCAACCAACAAATGCTCCACCCTCCACATCAGCAAAAAGAATCTGAACCTCATATGTAAACTGAATAAACAAAATCTCACAGCCAACCCCAACTCAGTAAAAGACCTTGGAATACTAATATCAAATGACCTAAGTGCCAAAGCCCACTGCAACAATATCGTCAAAAAGGCTTCTAGAGTTGTCAACCTGATCCTACATAGCTTCTGCTCCGGCAATCTCACACTACTCACCAGAGCCTACAAAACTTTTGCCAGACCCATCCTTGAATACAGCTCATCTGTCTGGAACCCATACCACATCTCGGACATCAACACCCTCGAAAATGTCCAAAGATACTTCACCAGAAGAGCCCTTCACTCCTCCACTCGAAACAGAATACCCTATGAAAGTAGACTAACAATCTTGGGTCTAGAAAGCTTAGAACTACGATGTCTAAAACACGATCTAAGTATTGCCCACAAGATCATATGCTGCAATGTCCTGCCTATCAATGACTACTTCAGCTTCAATCACAACAACACAAGAGCACGCAACAGATTCAAACTTAATATTAACTGCTCCAAACTAGACTGTAAAAAAATATGACTTTAGCAATCGAGTTGTCGAAGCGTGGAACTTATTACCAGACTAGTGTTAACCCCTAACTCCCAGCATTTTTCCCTTAGACTATCCATGTTTGATCTCTCCAGGTTCCTAAGAGGTCAGTAAGGGGCGTACATAAGTGCACTAGCATGCCTTCCGTCCCCTGTCCAATTGTATCTTCTTTATCCCATATATCTTTTCCTCCTTCTTATATCTTTTCCTCTATTTTTATATCTTTTCTTCTATCCTTTTCTTTATATATATTACTACATGTCTATTCTCTTCAATATGTATTGTGTATTGGACAAAATAAATAAATAAATAAATAAATTGTTGAATACAGAGGTGCAGACTTTTGGGGATGAATCTGTATTGTGTGCATCTCAAACTGAAGTACAAATTGTTCCTGTAGTCTTCCATTTTTTTCTCAAAGAAAAACAACAAAAATATAGTTCCCTCTTGAAAAAACATGACAATCTGGATGATAAAAATCACCATAGACATTTAGCTATGCACTTTGGGATGAATACTCTTTGAATGGTACAGGAGTATGAATAGATTTTCCCCAAAATTACTGATTACAGGAACCATTACATATCCTTGTAATTTATATTGGCTGGTTCCTAATATGATTTGATTGCTTATTTTACCCGGATTATCTTTAAGTGTTGTACTTTATGATTCTTGACGAACATATCTGTACACTGAGAGTATGTGCACCAAGACAAATTCCTTGTGTGTCCAATCACACTTGGCCAATAAAAAACAAACAAATATTATTCTATTTGCACTTCAGTTTGAGACACAGTTTTCTGCCCTGTGAAGAGACACAGAACAGAAAACATTTTACAGGAAGCACAGCTCCACAACAGCATTTCCAAGATGGCTCCACAGCCATTTGCACTACTGAATGACTCTGAGGACACAGAAAAATCTGAAGTGTCATCAATGACTGCCTAAAAAACACAAATGACCATTTAGTCTCTCAAGAAATATACCATAAGCAAAGTGCTCATGAACTGTGTTTTCCCTATTTTGGTGTATGTGCAGCGGAAAGAAGAACAATGAAACAAAATGAAACAAAATGAAATGAAACACAAAACAAAACAAAATGCCAACAACAAAATTCCTGTTCTACATGTGCTACCAGATTTGGATTGCAAAAGTCCAAACAGCCAGTAGGTGGCAGCAAATAGAGTTTTAGAGTTTTAATGCCTCTTTTTACTGCTATCAAGTGGTGATCCAGATTTTACAACTCAGATATGATAGTCCTACCGTTAGTTCAGTTCAAGGCCTTTAAAAAAATGAGAACAATTCAAAATACACATTGAGTGGGAAAGGAAGACAGCACAAGGTCTTCTTCCAATATTTGTATGTACAATACACTCTATTTTTCTCTTGTGTTTTTACAAGATGAAATCAAGCAGAAATCCACCTTCCACTTTTCTGAAAAATTTCTTCTCCTCAAAACAACTTTTTATTTTTATTTTTATTTTTTACTTCACAGGATTTTGCTTCTTTGAGATTAAACTTTTTATGATGGTTTGGCCTGTTTTGCTCCTATAAAATGCAATGAAGGCAGGGTCCTTATTGTTATTCTTGTTCTTGTCATTATTTGCCTTCACAATTAATCCATTACTCGACTGTCTCCCATGGCTGCATGTGCTAAGGGTAAGTTCAAAGCTAATCAACCAATTTACATAATACTTGGCCACCTTATAAGTAAGAAAACACTCAGCATTGTAGCCATGAGAAGTTCAGCAAATTTCTCCAGCACATCACTCAAAAGTAAAGGTTCTTTTCCAAGTTCACAACAAGATTCATTCCTGTGATGCTGGGTGGTATTAGATGGAAAAGATCTCCCTTTTTGCACTGCTCCATAGAATAAAAACATGATGATTCCAGAAAATGCTATGAAAAGAATAATGACGTGTTAATAAGAACTCTGGTGGGAAAGCTGTTTGACTCTCACTTAGTGAGGCATAGAGAAAGGAACCATGCCATAGTTTCCATGGTGTTATTAAAAACAGAGACAAATTGGGTGATAGTGAGCTTGTTGCCCACTCAGTAATTATAAATGAATCTCTCAAGGAGGAGGACATCAAGATATTAAGAAAAGTGTCATGAAACTGTATCTGATTGAATCATATGTTCTTTTTATTTCTATTAGACCTCCTTAAACCATATTAGGCTATTTTATTCATGACTCCCAAACTTAATAATTTACAATTCGATAGTGTCTAATCCTAGATTTGCAGGGAAGAGGAAAGACTCAGACTGGGGACCTTCAGCACGCAAACTTTGTGCTGTATAGAGTAATGGCATTTTCCTTCTATATAGCACCTTCACTTTGTGGGCCACTTGAATTCTTCCTGTCAGCCTCCTTTTCCCATGAGAATTTAACATCCATATGAAATGGGTAGTTTCATCAGTAGGGCATGCAGCCTATTGTTTTTGCAAGAAAATGAGGCTATGCCTGGCTCCTGGAATAGACTAAAGGAAGCTCAAAGAGATGCCTAGACAAGAAAAAAACCTACCACTGTTAAATAGTTATTCAGATTAGATGAATAACATTCAAACTATTTCTGAAGCAACTGCCCTGCACTCCCATGAAGAATCAACTTCACCTCTTTGAAAACCTGATCACAGTCATTAGCAGTTGAAAAAGGCTCACTGCATGATGTGGCTTTTACCAATTTAGACTGGTAATCCACATTCCTCCTTTCTGGATATTGGCTGCAACACTTCCTGATCTTTTGATGACTATTTGGGTCGTTCATAGAATGATCCAAAACAGAGTTGACAACAATTGCCATAAAATGATGACTTAGGCAATATTATCAAAACTGCTGGTTTGGGCTTATCTGCCTTGATTTGAAGGGTTATAAAACAAATAATTGCACTAGTGTGCCTTCCGTCCCCATGTCCAATTGTCTCTCCTTTATTTTTATATATCTTTCCCTGTCCAATTGTCTCTCCTATATTTTTATATATCTTTTCTCCCATTCATATATCCTTTCCTCTACTCTTCATTGATGTATTCTATTCTCATATCTTTTCTTCTATCCTTTCCCTGATATTTACTACTACATGTTTTTATTCTCTTTAACTTTCAATTTGTATTGGACAAAATAAATAAATAAATAAATAACAGACTGGGAGCATGGCACCATCTTTCCATTTATCCCAAAATCTTTTTCAGAATCTTCACATGTACTGTATATTTTCTTTAAGTGTATGGTTTTTTTCATCTGTTTTCGATACTAAGCCTTCAATACAAAGGGTTTTTTTAAAGTCTGTTCTTGTAATTACTTAAACAGTTTTCTTTCTTTCTTTCTTTCTTTTTTTAAATGGATGGATAGATGCATTGCATCAATATTATATCATGTATTCTTATGTTTTATCAACTTTTTTTAAACTCTAAGAATGAGATGGGGCGATATCTAAATTTGATAAATTAATTTTTCTTAAATACTACTTTTATCGTGCTGACTTTGCTCTTTCTTTCTATCTCTATTTTTTTTCCTGGAGTTTAAAAATCTTACATATTTTTATTCTGTGGATTTTTTAAAAATGATGCTTAGAAAACTGATTGATAAATTTGCACATCCAAACAACAATAAATGAGCAAATTAACGATATCCTCCTGGTTTTTATTATATAATAGCAAATGAGCATTTGGGAATAAGATATTGTTCATAAATCCAACAACATGAGCAAAAGTGTGATGCATTGGTTTAAAGCAGTGGTTCCTGGCTTGGTGGCCTAGGGAGGGCAGGAGAACTGGCCCAGAATGCACACGCACCCACAGCTCAACTTCAACAGGAGCAGCGGGGTGGTATGAATGTGCATGTGTGCACAACTCAACTTACGCAAGTTGAGCTGTACATGTGCATGGGCATTGGCCTGCTGTTTGAGCAAATCAAGCTCATGCATATGTGTGCATTTGGACTCTCCCGCTAATGGGACCCAGTTCCAAATAGGCCTTGGTCCCGTGGTGGGCTGCAGCCTGGGGTTTGGGGACCCCTGGTTTAGAGTATAAAGTTTAGAAATGGGTATCAAGATCGAAATCGTTAGCCCAGGAAACTCACTGACTAATTTATTCCAAAGTTTATTGTGAGGTTAAAAATGTGACAATTCTGCATCTTTTTTCCCCCTCAGCTTTCTTGCAGAACAAACTTGTTAAATGAGCTGAAGTGTTCTTATAACCCAAATCTCTTAAGAAAAAGGAAAATCCCTTATCTCTTTGGACAGAAAGTCACAGCAACAACAGGGCTTTGGGAAGAACATTTTATTGCTAAGCATATTCTTGAACAGAAAGGCAATTATGAAAAGAAAAGAACTGGGGAAAAAGGAAAGGATGGAGAGAAAAAAAGGGAAACAAAAGTGAGAGATAACGTCACAACAACGTTAACAAAAATCTTCACAGTTCTGTTCAGAAAATAATAGTGAAATGAGAGAAGCTTTCAGACAGAAATGCACATGTTCCCCAAAATCTGTCCCAAACAAACAGAGAGAAGAAAAGAAAAGTGGGTTTTCCTAAAGAAAAAGAAAAAAGCAGAAAATCATTTCACAAGACTCCAAGAACAGCAGCAATCTTTTACAGACATCAAGATATAATCAACTCCATATATGTTTGGCCAGTGAGGCTGTTGAAAATCATTCTTTCACATCTTTTAAAAACCAGTCTCTCTCTCTTTCTCTCTCTCTCTCTCTGTCTCTCTCTCTTTCTTTCTCTGTTGTAGTGTAAAACAAATTAAAAATTAAATCAAAGAAAACAAAACAAACCTCACACACACCAAAAAGATTTGTTAGCCAGGTAAGCCTCTTCTCAAAGCATATGAGAAGGCTGCCTTCTTTTTATTGTTCCCATGTGCGTGTGTGCATTAGATAACACGTCTTCAAAGATTCATGCGACTTATAAACACCAGCAAGAGTAGATTTCTAAACCTAAACAGCTGATTAGATTTCATCTGTACACAGGAAAATTGTACATTTTTTTTTTACTTGCCAGAGTCCTCTAAGCTATGTGTTTTCCCTGTTTCTATCAATCTCACTGTCTTCCTTGTTTGCTTTTATTTATTATTGTTATTTTTTTTTGCACATGATATTTGTGGCCAGAAAACACCAGTTGATTATTTTTACTGAACAGTAAATTGCTCTTTTAAAAAATGGGAGAGATTAAAAAAAACCCAATCCAACAATTAAGTACACTGAATATAATCAACAACTCAATGAAATCTCAGAGCATTTTATGTACATCACAGTACCCATCTAAAAATTACATCAGCCCAAAAAAATTGTAGTAAAATATGTAAACAAAAAGGTATTCTTATCTGAAAATTGTTTTTTTGACACAGATAACTGTGACAAGGTTAAAATGCACACTCTGTTCACATTTTTAAAGTTTAGATTTTTGCTCTTTTGTAAAAACATTTTTCTTTACAACAGTCTCATTTCATATTAAGATTTTAACAGCATTTCTGTTCCAGTCATCCCATCAAACATACCATGATAAATATATCTGTGTCTGCATATATATATATATATTTATATATATTTATTTATATATATATTATACTATTAATAAGCTCCTTTATTTTTTCTGTGTATCATAAGGACTTTTTAAAATTTATCTTCTTTCATATAAAAGTCAAGGGATAGGGAGAATAGGGCAAATGGAAGGACAGCGAATCAGAAATGTCAATCTACAAAATTAAATTGTTACATATGAAACATACCATCATGGTTTGTTTTGTTTTTGAAGCACAATCCCTATTGTGAATTCCTCCATGACATTTTTTGGCCTGTGTGACATGCGGTTTTGTCACAAGACATACTCCATAATCTTTCTAAACATTTTATTCAGCTGATCACTATTCTTTGCATTCATACAGTGTCCTCAGCCAAAGAACCAGACAATGGCTCCCTTATTTTTGCTTGGACTATTCAATTGAAAATAACTACTTTTGATTTGATTTTGATGTTGTTGTTTTTGCCCCATTGTTGACCAAACGGTAGTCAGACATGGCTAGGGGCTTCTAATCAAAGTAGAAACTGCTATCCTCTTATGACTTTGCTTACAAATAACTAGACCCAGTATCTGGGGTTTTCCAATTTTCCATTACCATCATTTTCGACATGATCACCATCACTAACTCTTTCTCACTTTTTTTTTTTTTATGTTAACAGCTTACTGCAGACAACAGATTCAAGAGACAACACAACCTGATATGTAGAGCAAACACTGTGGATAGAACTTGAGTTCATATATGGCAACAGTCTTTATTTAGTACATTTTCCCCAAGATTTCTTCTTGACTTATAACCTGGCTTATTCTCCCAAAACCTTTCACAGAAAATGAAAAAAACTCAGACAAAAAATATAATGAAAACCCCAAACCATTTTTTATTATTAGTATTACTATTTCTTTCCCCCTCACATCTTGAAAAAATGATACTCAGGCTGGACATGGCCAGATCAGTTGTTCTGTTTTGTTTCTAACATTTCCACTTTTTTTCTTTTTCTATTTTTTTTTGTTATTTTTTAAAATAATAAACTGAAAAAAAATAGAGTACAGTCAAAGATTTGGAACATCATTAAAGACTCACTTGGAGATACGAAACAAGTAAGCCATGAAGTCTTCTGCCCTCGCAGAACAGTTCAGCTGAGGAGGAACTCGGAAGGCTTTTAAGTCTGCCAACATGGATATGCTGGGGAGGCCTTCTTCTGAACACTATATGTGCTTTATAATACAGGAGGGCAGAGTTTGGGGACTCCAAGCAGTGATTTGAAAACTTAGCAGTCAACGACTGAAATGTTTATGCACAACATTGGTCTCAAACCGCAGATGGTTTCTCCCAATCTCGTTGGCTGCAACAGTTTTGGTTCAGTTATAGCTCATTCAATATTTATATATTTATATATAAATATTTTTTGTTTTGTTTTTACACATAATATTCTTTGTCCTTGTTTTTCTGTTTCTTGTGGCCGCTCTTTGAACTCTGCTGCTTCTCCTTCATGAGCGTGCCGTTGCTCTGGGCTGAGTTGCTGATGTAGTTACGCGTCTCATCCACCTGATAGGACCCTTCATCCCTGTTCCTGTACTTGTACATGGCATACAGGAGGATCAGGATGCAGAGGGCAGCAGCAGCTACAATGCCGACGACCATTCCCGTTGTGCTGCTCGACTCACGGACCACCTCTGAGGCCCCCGGAACCCGTCTGATTCCTGGCTCCGTGGGGTTTGCTGTGGGCACATTACGGAACATGGGGGAAGTTATTAGCGGGCTCTTCAGTTTTGTGCTGTCTAGCTCATAGGCAGTGGGCAACGGAAGCAAGACTATATCAGGCTGGGGTTTGAGGTCACGGTTATTCATGTTGCCAGCTGGCAATTTGGGCACCATCCCAGTCGAGGACGAAGCTGTGGAGCGGATCAGCTCAGGGGAGAAAGCTGTGATAGTAGTCCTACCAGTTTCGGAGACTTTGTTAGGTCTAAAGTCCTTGGCTTCCCACTTGGGTGCGTGTGCTTTGTAGCCACCTTCGAAGATTGAAGTGGAAAGACTTTTATCTGTTACCAAGGAGAAGGTGGTGTAAAAATCTTCATCATCAGTAGGGGGTAGGTTAGAGTCAAAAGTTTCCCCTGAGCCATACCCAGATATCACCAAGCCATCATCATCACAACCATCGCTGCCTTGGTCCGACAAGCAAGGTAACCCCGCCTCAGAGGTCATGGACAGGGAATCTTTGGTGGTCTCAATAATGGTGAGGAGGGGACGGAAGGTAGTGGGGAGTGTAATGAAAGGTGCACGAGTAGTAATAGGAGGGATATCTAAAGGGTCTTCTACAAGAAGAGGGATAACTAATTCACCTCCTGGACAGAAGAAAAGAAAAAAGAAAAAGGTTAGTTCATCCTGAATGCAGTGCAAGATCTGATCTTCACCTCACCTGCCTCAACACCTGAGTGTATAAACCTGCACATGTATGTGGCAGCTGCATGGAACTAGCAGTTTCTTTCTCAACAGGGTTCTACATGTTTGTAAATCTATTCCCACCCCCCAATATTTGGCTGCACTTTCCCACCTCTTTCAACTTTTCAAAGAAGGATGAATTTAATTTGGTTGTTGAACATACTTTCTGATTGAGACTTGCTGAATTCTAACATCATACATTTCTTCTATTCAGTGTAATATTTAAAGATTTCAGTAAATGCATGTTTTATTATAATAGCTGGTTAGTTAGAAATATGTTCACTGTTTTGTTGTAATTAATCGCATATGAATGATTTTAAAAGTAAAATCTCCCCCTACTCATGCTAACTTCTTGAAGACTTCATGAACATATCTGTGCAATTTATCAGCAGCTTTACAGAAGAAGCTTGATATTGGCCTATTTGGGGTCATCTGTTGATTTTCTCGTCTAGCCAATAGCCTTTAGAATCCCAAAAGATCCCAATCCAAATATGAACTGAGCCTTGTTAACTTCCAAGCCATTTTCAAGGTCAACTATATCACCATTCAGGCTATCAAAAGGCTACCTCACTTTTTTAAAAATTAGAATTGATCAAGTGAAGAAGCAAACAAAAAGATACTAATCAGGTGCACTTTAAGGTCAGTGTATAACCCAAATAACTGCAATTAGCCAAATAAAATGCCCATTTACAACTCCCAAGAACTTGGAAGGTTGCATCCATTTAAATATGCTCTATTTAGCCCAATAGATATTCTTCTACCATTACTGCTACTACTTTCATGTGATCAGGGCTGCCTAGAATTAATTGGATATGTTGGATATTTGTTGGTTATTTTGTTAAAGAAAAGAATGTGTACTAACAAATTGCTAGAAGACAAATAAAAGGGCAGGATTGATTCTTAAGAATGACAGAAAAATAATCAGCCATACGTATATACTTCAAATGAGTTTAAATCTCCAGAATGAACTGCTCTCTGTTTGTTTGGGACAGATTTTGGGGAACATGTGCATTTCTGTCTGAATGGGACAAAAAATGGAAAACGGGAGTTCCAAGGGGGTGATAAAAAATGCCCTGGCAGATTCTTGTGTGGGTCATAACGAGATTGATCTGAAAGAACCTTACATGGTGATTACCAGATGATACCTGGTATCATCAATAAAATTCAACTGAAACAAATGTATGAGTAAATTATTCTCAATTAACTTGCTCCACTGATTCAAAGGCACTTAAGTTCCCAGTAACCTTAATTGGTTGGGTGTGCAGTAATGACATGATTTACATAATATTGTTCTTTGAGAGGAAAGGAGATATACCTAGTATGTCACACAGTAAATAACTGAGCTCTCCTAGTTCAAAATATTTAAATCCAACTAGAAATAGTCTATAAAGCAAATGGTATTGTTTCCGAAGAGAATCTATATTCTCTTGCTGAAAATACAGTAATCATATGCAAAGAAGCTATTTTGGAACTGCTGGAAAAGCTTAGATCTTAACAGTGGAGGTTCTTGTTTAAATTTTCCTATACTGAGCAATTATTTTATTTAATCGTTGCTATTGTTTCAACCTATTATTATCTCTTTTTGATTTTTTTATTGCTGCCCAGATATTTAGTCTATTGTTAAGAATTGAAAAACTTTCTGAGTTTGCCAAAAACCTCACTGCTGGTGAATTCATTAATCTATCCATGTAGTTTTCCCATATTCTATAGCACTACAAAGGGACTTGCTATTGTTTTCTGCAATATTTTTCAGTCCTGGCAATTTCCTACCTTATGTATTAATCAATTCTGGATCCCCCTAGCTTCCAGAGCCAAAAAAAGTTAACTTGAAACCCTCACTTACTTAGATCCTCAGATTTATATACAAGCATTTTTTGGGAAGGTTAAAATGGAATCAAGCAATATTTTGATTTATGAAAGTTCCCCAAGCATTATTCAAGGTCTATTGAGAATGCAATTTAGCCAGCATTATATAATGGCATTTATCTCTCCTTAATTATGCCATCTGTGATTTAGGATTAAAGTTTTAAGATTGTGAGTTCTTAACTGCTTATCTAAAGCATCTGAAGTGCCTTTGTTATGAAACTTTCTGATTTTTATAAAGGATTTAGCGCACAGCTGAAATGTCACCTACTCAAGGCTGGTGGGAAAGACAACTCTTCTCTTTTACACTGAGAATAGAGTTTGGAAATCTTGGCTGTTTTGCAATAAGGTGCCTGGATGGTAGCTCTTTCTAATCACAAGGTTAGTTAGATACTGTAAGATTCTGATCTAAAAATTAAAAAAATCATTTTAACAGGTAATTTTATTTCACTTTGCTATATTATTAATAGCTGTTTTTTCCTTTTATCTTGTCATTAATGCTTATAGTCAGATAACTAGCATGACATTTTCATAACAATTCAGATTGGCATAGTGGGGGGGAATATTGAAGTTGCACAAATTTATAGAAATAATTTCTAAAAGTAATTTTATAAAATTTGGTAACATCATAGCAGCAAGTTCAAGAGATTTTCATGATGGCTGGGGAACTGTAATGGGCTACACTAACCTTGGAAAACAGGAAGAATAGTCATAAAATGGTCTAATATATAAAATCTGACTCCAAAGTGTTGTGGTTAGCTCTGGCCCAGCTCCTGCCCCAAGGAATGTGCGGGTGGATGTGGGGGAGACATCCACATGCTGCAGGCCTGTTTTGCTCCCAGTGGAATCTGCCGACGAAGTCTCCTCTGACCAAGGAGGCCTGAGTGACAGGGAGGAAGAGAGTTTGGCAGACAGCCCAGGAGGAGATCGATCATCTGTATCATCTCTGGATTCTGAACAAGAATTAATGACACATCCACGCATGCATAGAGTGATGCATAGGAAGCAACAACTAAAGGATTATTACAAAAGTAAATGAGGCCACCTGTAGTTGGGTGAGCCTTTGTTTGTTGACTTTTCACCACTTTGAAACCAAAGCAGAGCAAAATGTGTTTCACTTCGTGGCAGAAGAAGGGCTGTGACTTTCTTCACAGCTGCAAGCTAAGTACTTACGAACTGATAAGGGACTTGTACAAACTACGAGGTTGTTCTGGGACGAGTGCTCTTTGCAATACAAAAAGAGTGCTTAGTTTATTTTGAATTTTGCGATAAAGAACATTGTTTTGAATTTTCAAATGTGTGTGTGTCTGAAATTTGTACCTTTAAATTTTTGGGAGGCTCCTACCAGAGAGTCCAGCAGAACACAAAGAAGGGAAGGGATAAAGAAAGAGGCCCTCTAGCCTCTAGAGCAGTTATGGCGAACCTATGGCAGGGGTGCCACAGGTGGCATGCAGAGCCATATCTCCTGATATGTGAGCCGTTGCTTAGCTCAGCTTCAATGTACATGTGTGTGCCAGGCCGCTGGTTTTTGGCTCACATAGAAACTCTGGGAGGGTATTTTTGGCTTTCAGAGGCCCTCCCCCAGCTCCAGGGAAGCCTTTGGAGCCTGGGAAGGGTGAAATACGAGACTACTGGGCCCACCAGAAGTTGGGTATCAGGCCATTTCCAGTGGGGGGAAGCTGTTTTTGTCCTCCCCAGGCATTGAATTATGGGTATGCATCACTTGTGCATGAGCGATAGCCCACAGGCATGCTCTTTCAGCACCCGAGGGAAAAAAGGTTTGTCATCACTGCTCTAGAGTGTAGAGGGAAGGGAGTGGGAAAAATGCTTTCAGACTCTTGAGATTCTGTCACTGTACCTTGTACTCATGTTTTTGGCTTCCTGACTGGACTACTTCAAAGGACTGAAAAGAACTCAGGACAAGGAAACACAGAGCAAAGTGATGTTGGGAGCTATTAAGTTGAATATTTTTCTTTTAATTTAGAATTTATTCTTTTTACCCTGCCTTTACTACTTTATACCATGTTTTCCTGAAAATAAGACCCTGTGTTATATTTTGTTGAACCTTGAAATAAGTGCTTGGTCTTATTGCCAAGTACTGAAAAGCCTGTTTGGACTTATTATCAAGGGATGTTTTATTTGGGGGAAAACAGGGTAGTAACTCAGGTTTGTGAACATATCTAATACTCTTTCCTCCTCCAATTTTCCTCATTAGAACATTGTGTTGTAGATTAGGCTGAGAGAGTGTGACTGGCCTAAAGTCATTCAGCCAGTTTTCATATCTAAGGTGGACTAGAACCCATAATCTCCTGGTTTCTAGGCCGCCATCTTAACCATTGCAGAAAACCTGCTCTCCATATGTTACATTTCGGTTAAGGATCCAAAAAAATTTCCCATGTCTATAGAAACTTATGCAAATTTTCTTTTTAATGCAGATCTTTTTATAGCACAGGTGTCAAACTCACGGTGTCACATTGCCATCACATGACTTTTCCCCCTTTCTGTTGTGGTTAGCTCTGGCCCAGCTCCTGCCCCAAGGACTGTGGATTTGGGGAAGACATCCACATGCTGCAGGCCTGTTTTGCCCCCGGTGGAATCTGCTGATGAAGGCCCCTCTGACCAAGAAGACATGAGTGACAGGGAGGAGGAGAGTGTGGCAGACAGCTCAGAAAGAGATCAATGATCTAGATCCTCCTTGGATTCAGAACAAGAGTTAATGATACAGCCACGCATGCGGAGAGCGATGCATAGGCAACAACAACTGAGAGATTATTATCAAAGAAAATGAGGCCACCTGTGGTTGGGTGGGGCTGTGGTAATTAGTGAGGCTGCTATAAATAGCAGCCTGTGGGTTTGGCCATTGTGGAGGATTATCTGATCGTTGTGTTTCATGACTGCGTTACTGACTTTTACTTTTTGTGTGCTGATTTTTCCCTACTTTGAAACTAAACCAGAGCAAAGTGTGTTTGACTTTGTGAAAGAAGGACTTTGAATTGCCTCACAGCTGCAAGCTAAATATCACAGGACTGATAAGGGACTTGTATAAATTACCAGTTTGTTTGGAGACTAGTGCTCTTTGCTATACCAAAAGAGGGCTTAGTAAGTGAATTTTCATTATAAAGAATATTGTTTTGAATTTTCAAACGTGTGTGTGTCTGAAATTTGTACCTGTGAATTTTTGGGAGGATTCTACCAGAGAGCCCGACAGAACACTTTCTCAGCTGGGGTGAGTGTGACCTGCGTGTGACGCATCCAGAGCATGGATTGCCACTTTGACACCTTGTTAAAAGTATAGTAAGAAAGGAGATGTGATTTCCAAGGGTTCGGAAAAGGAATGCTCATGAATGCCAAATGCTTCAGTTTACCTCCTGCCTCAGAGATATTGTCAATACATTTTTATGTACTTCATGTGACACTACATTAAGAAAAGAAACTAGCATTGCTCACCTATACTGACCAATATAATACATTCAGTTCCTATTATTCTGCACATTATTCTGGCTGTTGCTTATTTATTCAGAATATGAATTCCCAAACTCAAAGGAATAGCCAGAAAATCTAAAGGCAGCCCACATGAATATTGAGTAGTTGAATCAAGCTACTAATTAAAAATTGCTGGATTAATAAAGAACAAAGTGAGACAATGTAATATTTGAAAGAAGTGGCTATTGTAGCACCCTTGTTCATTTGATTAACAAGAGAAAATGCAGAGTCAGGCCAGAGTCCTACATAAAATGTAATTCTTGTAGAAGATAATGTGAGTTTTCTTCTAAGCAGAAGTACAGACATCCATCCTTGAATTGGTGGAAAGGCTAGCCCAGAGGTATTCAATCTTGGCAACTTTAAAACTTGTGCACTTCAATATCCATGTCCCATGGATGTTGTATAGGTTTTAAAGTTGCCATGTGTTAGATTGACTTGAAGATGGCAATTCTTATTGTAATCTGGATTTTGATGGGAATGCTGGCAAAGGTTGCAACTATGGAAAAATGGTCATATTTTTTCCAGTGCCAGCATAACATGGGGCAGTCACTAAACAAACTGCCATAAGGCAAGCATTCCCAATATCTTTTAATGATAACTGGCCTATTGGGAAAGAACTACACTGCTAAAAATAAATAAAAATAAAGGGAACACTTAAAACAACACAATATGACTTCACGTAAATCAAACTTCTGTGAAATCAAGCTGTCCACTTAGGAAGCAACACTGATTGGCAATCAATTTCACCTGCTGTTGTGCACATCCAACTTTGTACAGAACAAAGTATTCAATGAGAATATTTCATTCATTCAGACCTAGAACTTCTTTGAGTTTTCCCTTTAGTTTTTTGAGCAGTATATTTTAACTTTCCTGGGTTGCCTTTGAATTAACCTCACTTTTTTTAAAAGAAGATAAGAAAATTTTGATATTGTTTATTTTGACTCACACAGGCATTTCTCTCCCCACAACACCGCCACTGCCCCCTGCCCCAGTTGGGGTAGGTGGGAAATTGCCAGCCCTAGACTTGATAACTCTCTCCTGAGTGAGAACTATCAACCCATGCAACAGAGAAGTTGTGGGAGCTTCATCACCAGAGGCTTTCAAGAAGAAACTGGATTGTCATCTGTCAGAAATGGTGTAGGGTCTCCTGTTTGGGGCAGGGGGTTGGACTAGATGACCTCCAAGGTCCCTTCCAACTCTGTTAATCTGA
Organism: Erythrolamprus reginae; assembly: GCF_031021105.1. Lineage (NCBI taxonomy): Eukaryota > Metazoa > Chordata > Lepidosauria > Squamata > Dipsadidae > Erythrolamprus > Erythrolamprus reginae. Next base: position 64,244,596 of record NC_091950.1, read on the forward strand.
ATCTGTATCCATGCTCATCACCTGATTTACCACCAAGGTAATCAATAGCTAAATCTAACAAATTTTACATAGCTTGAGGCTACTCTTGGTCAGTATCATAACAAGCAGTAAAAACTTGTTTAACATATTTATTCTAATATTAAGGATGACTTAACACTGTCTCACTCTTGATTGGTAAGAGAGAACGCAATGTCATGAGGACAAAATAGAGACAGCACTGCCAGAGCATGTTAGCCCTGTGATTTAAGTGGGGACAAGCCTTCTATCTGAATCTGTTCCAAATTTAGTTTACCTAAACTTCTAGGTGTTGCTATACCTAGACATTGTTCAACCTAATAAGCTTAGATCTGGCCTCCTCTTTTTCCCAAAATAGTTTTTGTTTCCAGCAGAAGGCAACACACACATTTATTGTATGACAATAAAGCATGGGGGTTGAAAGAGAATGCAGCACTTATAATGGCTTCTGCTGCATTCATGATGCCAAATCACCTTCTGTTTGTCCAGATAAAAATAAAATTGGTACAATGAAGAAGCCATTCTGAGAGGATTGAGGTATGTCTGGTGACGAATGGCATCTTTAGAAATGCAAGCATCCATGAGCTCTTGTCAAAATTGCTTCACTTTTTCTTTTTGAAATCAACACTCCATATTTCTTAAAGTTAGCATTTTAAAATCTGGGGCATTTGCTTGATAGAGTTGGGCTTTCCTTTAAATTAGCAATATCACTGGGGAAATAAAAGGTCTATTTTTGCTTTGAAGGCTACCCTCAATTTTGTTTTATGGGTATATTTATAGATATATAATTCACTCCTCTGGAGCTGATCTCCAGTAAGGGCCTTTTTGACACTGGAAAAGATGGAGTGTTGAAAATTTAATGAGAGCCTTTCTGAGAGTCTGAACTGAATAGAGTTTGTGGGCAGATCAGGAATGCATAGAGCACAAAGTGACCAGCAATAGATTGAGAAGAGAAAACAATGGAGGGATAATTAGAGAATCCTCTTATTTTTCACTTTCCTGAGAAAAAACATTCCTGTGACTCTTCAGGAGGAAGAGACAGTGACAACTGTAACAATAAGGTCTCCTATAAAGCATGATGATAAATATACACAGGGACACATAACATTCCTTCTGATCTTCCAAATGAAATAGAAAAACTTTAAATGTCAACTGAACTGAATTGCACAATTTTATTTCTTTCCACTATTATTCAAATAATTTTTTAGGAGAAAAAGAGAAAAACATGGAAAGAGCTAACAAGAAAGCAAACTCTTGGAGGACTTTTTAAAATGTCCTATACTTTTTTCTTTTTTCCTAAAAATAGGTTGAAAGAAAAGACTGAAAGTACAAACTTCCATGTTTGTACTTTCAGTCTTTTCTTTCAACCTCTTTTTAGGAAAAAAGAAAAAAGTATAGGACATTTTAAAAAGTCCTCCAAGAGTTTGCTTTCTTGTTAGCTCTTTATGTGCTAAGAGGATAAAATATTCCAAGCCACAATACCACCTTTTGCTTCTGGAAACTTGATGCTGATAAGAACCTACATTAGCAGTTAAGTATTTTTAATATTCCCTTATCTCTTTTCAACCTTAATTAATTAAAACTGACAACTGACAACACAATTGTAAGCTGCATGAACAGGGGTATACACTCCAAGACCAGAGAGGTAATAATACCACTCTATAAGGCCCTGGTCAGACCACACCTGGAGTATTGCATCCAGTTCTGGTCACCACACTTCAAAAGAGATATAGAGACTCTGGAAAGGGTGCAGAAAAGAGCAACTAAAATGATAAAAGGACTAGAGACCAGGCCCTACGAGGAAAGGTTGCTGGAACTGGGCATGGATAGTCTAGTAAAAAGTAGGACTAGGGGGGGACATGATAGCTGTATACAGGTACTTAAGGGGTTGCCCCAGAGAGGAGGGACACACACTATTTTCCAGGGCACCAGAGGGCCAGACAAGGAACAACGGTTGGAAGCTGACCAAAGAAAGATTCAACCTGAAAATAAGGAAGACTTTCCTGATGGTGAAAGCGATCAACCAGTGGAACGGCCTGCCAGCAGAGGTTGTGAACTTTGGACATTTTCAAGAGGAGATTGGACTGCCATTTGGCTGGGGTGCTGTAGGATTTCCTGCTCAATCAGGGGATTGGACTTGATGACCTGTAAGGTCCCTTTCAACTCTAATAATAAATAAACTCTTCCCACAAGGCATGGGCTTTACTCTTCCATTGTGGAGAGCCTCAACTGACAGCCTGACAGTTAAAGAAATCCACTGATGATCTTGCCTGATGAAAGTTACCATCGTACAAGCTCTACATATTTACAAAGATTGCAAAAGTGTTGAATCTCGTGTACAAAGGGGCTGCTTTGAAAAGCAGCAAAAACAACAAAACTGGAAGCCAAGGAGGTTTGTAGCTCAGTTGACTTCATATGCCCTTGTCTAGACTTTTAAACAAAAATGATATTTCTGGACCATTATTGAGGGATGTTGTACTGTCACAGTTTATGAATGTGCCAATCTGTTTTACTTTCAGGAAGGTTTTAATTTTCCTGCTACATGGTCTCCATATGTCCTTCCTTTCAAAAACTGTAATATAAAGTAAATGGGCATCTAAATGCTAAGTAAAATTGTAAATTCTATCCTTTTATGCTTAGTGCATATACATCAATATATGCAATTCTGATAGATGGTAACTCAGATCTAATCAGATGTTTGATTTGTCAGAATCTGCCTGGGACCATAATTTAACATGTGATTAATTACTTTGAGACTCTTTACATTTCTTTACTCAAAGAGATGTTTGTTTGTTTGTTTGTTTGTTTGTTTGTCAGCCACCCATCTTACCACAGGGCTTACAATTATAAAATAAAAATTATCTATATTAAAATCTAAATATGGCCAAAAATAGGGAGGGTGGGAGCAGAATAGGGAGGGAGGTGGGATCTGCTCTTAATCTATACACCAACATTTGACAGCAAGAGTTACCTTTATGGATAGTCAGCTGATCTTAATACAGCCCAAGAAATAAAATAGGAGGTGAACTGTGATGAGAAAGATATTGCAATGGATGTGGGCCTTGAAAGTCACCTGTTCCTAGCCCTTAGATGTTGTCCCATGACTACTATTTTAATGGCTACTATTCCTGGGGCATTGTCCAAAGAGCATTCAAGACAGCAGGTTTTGAAATGCCACTTAGTTGATTCTGCTTGCTCTTCGGTGGTCAGCTTGAAAATGAAGGATCTTCCTTGGTATCATACCAACACAACTGTGCAGACTTGTGCAATAGAGAAATTATACTGTAGAGGCTTAAAGTATGAATGGAAAAGGTAGCATTTGTTCTGTTCCTTTTTACCAAATACATCTTTTTTTTAGATATCCCCATTTTGTTTCTTTCTTTCTTTCCTTCCATTCTTTTTAAAACGGCTTTTTGTGCAGTAGTTGCAGCTTAGCAAGCCAGGTGAATTCTATTTTCCAGGTAATTATCATTTATTCTTAGAGCTAGAGTTTCTTATTGTATTTGTTTGCATGCTATTCATCAGATCATTTAAACATCTCTTCTGTTTTCACAAAAGTAGCTTCCCCGCCCCCCTTCTCAGACATCTAGGCAGAAAAATAGAATGTTTATAGCATAGGAAACTGGACCAAAGTGCACCTGAAAGTATCTTCTTGACCCCACCCCAAAAAAGGAATGTGACAGCTATACTTTTCAGAAAAGCACAGATTTAAATGTAAATAAGTTCCTTTGTTCTTTTGTAATATCTATTCCAACATATAAAAGAAACAAGAGGCAATAGAAAAGTAGAATAATACTAGGGTGGAAAAATATAACTGATTGTGTTATCGTCCTACAAAAACATAAACATATAATTATCAACAGTACACATTGAATGCAGATCATAACAGCCCATATTAAAGCAAACATTTTGCAACAAGTAAGTATAACTATGAAGTTGGAACCAATTATATACTGAAAAATAATGGAAAAATAAAATACATACAAAAGTGAAAAAATCTGAATGAAAAGTGATAAGAACAAGTAAAGCCACCATATTTTTCTTTTAAAAAGGGAGGGGAAAATCAAGAAAATTGAAAATGAAAATTCTTCAAGAAAAAGTAAAAAAAAATGTGATTGGTAAAAAACAAAACTGAAAATACATATGAAATAGTGAGAAAAAAACATCATACCACATTGATTTCATATTGTCAACTTACATCAACAAATTGCCCGCATGTTTTTTGGCATGAAAGAAAAATTTATAAAAGAAAGTTGTGTAAGAATGTTCTTGGATAAGCAGAATTGCCACATTCGAGAATCTTTTTTTTTATTTTGCTATTGTTTTTTTCTTTTTTTAAAAAACGTTTTGTTCAAAATTATTATTTTTATTATTTTAAAGTATAATAATTATATACAACAAAGGATGATAAGGGAAGCAACAACACATACATCCACACCACGTAACATGAAAAGAAAAAAAATCCTGCCCTATATAAATTGGAACACTTTTTTCCAATTGTTTTTCTTATTTATTTTGGTTTTTTTCCCTGTACTCTTGAAAATTGTCAGAATTTTCCTTTTTTAAAAAAAATAAAAAGAACAAGCAGTCTTTCTGTTATGATTTAATTTAAAAAAACCATTTTTTTAAACATTCTTGTTACCAAATTAGTGTTTACTTTCACCTCAGTAGATTGGAGGCATATTTTTCCCAATTACTGCTCCCATGCATCCAACATCAATAGAACTTACTCAAAAGCAGTGCTCAGTGGATCACATCCTCAGTGGGAATTGAGAGTGACTCATTTACCCTTTCTTTCTTTCTTTCTTTCTTTCTTTCTTTCTTTCTTTTTCATTTTTTTAAAAGAAAAGACGTTTTATTTTTCCCTAAAATTTGGAGTGTGAGTGTTTTAAGGAATGGATGACTGCACATAAAATTTGAAACAATGCTAAAGAGAGGGGGGTGGGGAAGTGAGGGGGGAGTCATGGGAAGAAAAGATGTCTCAGGAGAATGAAGT